>NC_056725.1:120961882-121024382 GCF_019279795.1 Protopterus annectens
TAGAGCAAACGATACGATAATCACAAAAATAAAGCCTTGCATGATGAATATATACTGTTTACACAACTGTTCCTTCTTTTTCTTTCTCTCTTACTGTGAAATCCACACAATCCCCCCATGTATCCCAGTTTTAATAAAATTTAAGAGCGAGTTAGTTTTTTTCTTAAAAGATATATGAAAATCTGTCCTCATAATTGCAGTATTTTTATCTGTTTTCAAATGTTCTCCCATTGTGCTTCTATAACTTATAGTTTTCCATTAAAATGTCCTCCCATTATTCCCTTATTACATCCTGTTTCCCAAACTTCAACATTAAAACACATCTCATACATGGTAAAATACACCTCTCTAGTAACTTTATCCTCAAGCCCTTTACTTTTTTCTTTGCTCAGCTGAAAGCGAACTTTGTCTTTCTTACTTTCCATCTGTGCTAGACATCATTTAGCTCACCTCTTATTATTAGCAGTAATTTCCACATCATTTTATTTATTTATTTATTTATTTACTGGCATTTGATTACCGGCAAAGTCTGACTGGATAGGTACCCATTTTCAGAGGAGGCCTAGGGGTGAAAGCTATAAAGTATTACAAAAAAATTAACAATAATTTGACAAGCTTCAAAAATAATAAAAAAATCTACAGTTTAAATAATTATACAAAATTAGACATAATGTGACAACATTGGTTAAAAATAGATATGACTTATATGATAATAAATTAATACTGAGAGAAAATTTAGCCAGTTTAGAGAAATTAAAGGTAATTTAGCGTAATTTGTTTGTTTGTGTCTTTTGGCTTTTCCCTGTTAGGGGTCGCCACAGCGGAACTCCGGTCCGCTAATGATTGGCAGTAGATTTTTACGTGCCGAGTTGCCAGCCCTGACGCACAACCTTCAACGAAGGTACGCCATTCATGCATGTCTCCACACAGAAGATGCTGTAGCTGAGAATCGAACAGGACAACATCTTACTGTGAGGCAACAACGCTACCGCAGCACCACCACCGCAGTTTAATTTAGCGTAATAGGAAAAGGAATTGCAATGTCAAGTGAGGAAAAAATGGTTATGTCAAATTTATATAGAGAGGGGAGATAAATTGATGGAAGACAGGAAGTGAGTAAAGAATGGGGAGTGAGGAGGTGTATGGTATGAAAACATATTTGTTCATAATCATCTGCGCAAGTTAGAAAAAGTGTTACATTCATTTGTTTTTCTACTTCTCATTGTTTATCCTTTAATTCTATACTACATTCTTCAAAAACAGCATTCACATCTACCTTAAATGGTAATGTTCAACACTAATAAATGCTTTTTTACACTACATATTAATAATTTAGCTTCACCTTTCTGTCAAACTATATTATCAACACAGTTTTAATTCTTTTTTTGTACCACATATTAATAGTTTATCTTCACCTTTCTGTCAGGCTATATAATCAACAGATTTTTAATGCTTTTTCACACTGCATATTAATTGAAAGGCAGAGACTATGCTATGATCATCAATGTAAAAATGGCATATGACATGTCATACATTGATGATCATACCATAGTCTCCGCCTTGCAATTTTATTAACATCTGAAAACACAATTTTCCCTGTCAACTCTTCTTTTCCTTTACCTTTCTTCATATTTCATATATCATATTTCAACCCACATAGCACCATGATCTGAGAAACTAACATGTTGTTGATTGCCTTGCAAATATTTTAGTAACTGACATGACTCCTTGATCAATTTCATGATATTGTTTATCATGTATATAAAGTCTATTGTTACCTACATGTAAACTCCCATTTCCAACATTTCTTGACATACTTTGATGCATTTTGAATTCTTCTTTAGTCTCTTCCTTAAATTAGAATTAAAGTTTCCTGTCACAGAAATATTTATATTTACTATCATATACTGTTTTAATTCTTCCATAAAATGCATGTCATCCATAAACAATAGGGTCTATATTAGATTAGCGAATGCTTAAAAAAGTGACCGCTGATTGATCGAACTTATATAAGTGAAAGCTTAAAATATCAAAGCAACAGAAACCTGAATTTTTTCCTAGGGATAGAATTTGTTGTCCGTTTCTGTTGCTTCAGTATTTAGAGTGCTGTGGTGGAAAGTTACGGGTCGGGTTTAGGTAAGTGTGCGATTGTGTGGATGTGAGTGTTAGGGCGGGTTAGGTGTTAGGGTTAGGGCGCGGGTTAGGTATGTGTGCGATTGTGTGGACGTGAGGGTTAGGGTGGGTTAGGTGAGTTAGGGTTAGGGAGCGGGTGAAGTGAGTGCGTGATAGTGACGGACCTTAGGGTTAGGGTTTGGATTAAGGTAAGTGGATAGTTAGTGGTGTGTGTATAGTTTAGTGTATGGTTAGGTGTCAGATTTTAGGTGTATGTGTATGGATTGCTGTTTGTTTGGTGTGCTTGTGTTGTGTGTATGTGTTTTGGATCAGCGATTTTTTTCATGGGAAAAAAATCGCTGTTCTGACAGTTTGAGATTGTAAGATTTTGCTTACATAAGTTCGATCAATCAGCGTTCGCTTTTTTAAGCATTCACTGATCTAATATAGACCCAAACAATAGCATTTCTCAGTAATTGCAATAGGTATATTCACAAGTTTACCATCTTTGATAGTCAAAGACACCAAACCCATTCATGTGCAATTCAGAACAGGTCAGCCATCAAACATTTTTAATATTAGAAACATTATGGTATTATTTTTTGAAATGGTGTATAAGTTCATAGTCCTTAGTTCCAGTGGCAAAAAATGCACAGTTGTTTAAAAAAAATCTGATTCAAATTACATTCAGTAAGTACATAGTCAGCCCAAGGGCACAAAATGCCTTCTGGTCACATAAAATCAAGAATGTCTCAGTTAGTCTGAAGTCTTTAAACGTAATTTTATAGAATGATTCATTTTTTCTAAGTAAATCAGTGATCTAATGTCTTTCACAGAAAACCTAGTGGTACATTGACAGTGACACAAGTAAAATATCTGTCAGACAAACTACTGTCTGCCTTCTTTCTCTCAGTTCCTGCTGTACAATCTTTTCTTCCCATTGCTTTTGGAAAGAAGGTGCCACATGCTCATAAGACAGCATCTTTTCAGCAGACTGTGTCTTTATTACACTTGGAGCAGTAGACTGTGCAGGACTAACATACATTGCTGGCCGTGTCTCCAATATCTGTTCACCAGTGTCATAGTGGTCTGTCTCCTACACTTCTTTCTTCTTCTTCTTCTTTTGTCTGCTCCCGTTAGGGGCCGCCACAGCAGATCAACTGTTTCCATTTCTTCCTGTCCTCTGCATCGTGCTCTGTCCCACCAACCAACTGCATGTCCTCTCTCACCACATCCATAAACCTTATCTTAGGCCTTACTCTTTTCCTGTTACCTGGCAGCTTCATTCTTAGCATCTTTTTCCCAATATACTCTGCATCCCTCCTTAGAACATGTCCAAACCAACGTAATCTTGCCTCTCTGGCTTTGTCTCCAAACCTTCCAACCTGGGCTGACCCTCTAATATACTTATTCCTAATCCTGTCCATCCTCGTCACACCCAGTGCAAATCGTAACATCTTCATCTCTGCCACGTCGAGCTCTGATTCCTGCCTTTTTATTAGTGCCACTGTCTCCAACCCATATAACATAGCTGGTCTCACTTCCATCTTGTAGACCTTCCCTTTCACTCTTACTGGTACTCGTCTGTCACAAAGCAGTCCTGACACTCTTCTCCACCCACTCCATCCTGCCTGTACTCTCTTCTTCACCTCTCTTCCACACTCACCATTACTCTGAACTGTTGATCCCATGTACTTAAAGTCATCCACCTTTGCCATCTCTACTCCCTGCATCCTCACCATTCCTCTATCCTCCCTCTCATTCACACACATATATTCTGTCTTAGTCCTGCTGACCTTCATTCCTCTTCTCTCTAGAGCATGTCTCCACCTCTCCAGGGTTTCCTCCACCTGTTCCCTACTCTCACTACAGATCACAATGTCATCTGCAAACATCATAGTCCATGGGGACTCCTGTCTGATCTCGTCTGTCAACCTGTTCATCACCATTGCAAATAAGAAAGGGCTCAGAGCTGATCCTTGATGTAATCCCACCTCCGCCTTAAACGCATCTGTCACTCCCATCGCAGACCTCACCGCTGTCACACTACCCTCGTACATATCCTTTACCACTCTTACATACTTCTCTGACACTCCCGACTTCCTCATACAATACCACACCTCCTGTCTAGGCACCCTGTCATATGCTTCCTCTAAGTCCACAAAGACACAATGCAACTCCTTCTGACCTTCTCTGTACTTCTCCAGCAACACTTTCAGAGCAAACATCGCATCTGTAGTGCTCTTTCCTGGCATGAAACCATACTGTTGATCACTAATCATCATCTCCCTTCTTAACCTAGCTTCCACTACTCTTTCCCATAACTTCATGCTGTGACTGATCAGTTTAATCCCTCTGTAGTTACTACAGCTCTGCACATCACCCTTATTCTTAAGAATCGGTACCAAAACACTTTTTTCTTCATTCCTCAGGCATACTCTCACTTTCCAAGATTTCATTAAACAATCTAGTTAAAAACTCCACTGCCATTTCACCTAAACACCTCCATGCTTCCACAGGTATGTCATCTGGACCAACAGCCTTTCAATTCTTCATCCTCTTCATAGCTATCCTTACTTCCTCCTTGCTAGTCCACTGCACTTCATGATTCACTATCCGCACATCATCCAACCTTCTCTCATTCTCTTCATTCATCAGCCCTTCAAAGTACTCTTTCCATCTGCTCAACACACTCTCCTCGCTTGTGAGTACATTTCCCTCATTATACTTTATCACCCTTTCCTGCTGCACATCTTTACTAGCTTGGTCCTTCTGTCTAGCCAATAGGTACAGGTCCCTTTCTCCCTCCTTAGTGTCCAACCTTTCATACAACTCTTCATACCCCTTATCCTCAGCCTTCGCCACCTCTCTCTTTGCCATGCACCTCATCTCCTTATACTCTTGTTTACTTTCTTCATCTCTCTGACAATCCCACTTCTTCTTCGCCAACCTCTTTCTCTGTATACTCTCCTGTACTTCATTCCACCACCAGGTCTCCTTGTCCTCCTTCCTCTTTAATTCTCAGACTGTGCACTCACAATAGCACTTTCTTGACAATCATCTATACATATTGCAGTGACACAGCAGAAACATCATCTGGTTTGTCAGACTCCATAAGTTGTAGCAAAATCTCATTTTCCATACTACCATCTGAAACAACCACAATGCTATTAGAATAACTAGATATGTGAGAAACCTGTGAGTCTGCAGATGACAGCATTTCTGTGACACCGCTACTCTAATATCTTCAGTCTCCTCCATTGGTAACAGCCCTCTGCTGCCAGCTAGAGAAAAGAGCAGGGACACTTCCCAGGTGCCTGGCCAAATTCCCCCATAGTAAGAATGCCACATTGGGTCTCTACTGCAAATCTGCTGTACTAGGCATAGGACTAACCCCACTAACAAAGCATAAATAAAATGTTGATCATTATGGCTGTCTGGTTCAAGATACAAGTGTTCACTGTTTTTTTTATCGCATGATTTATTAAGTGCAATATATTTTCACCTGTGGTTTTGCTAACTGTTCTGATGAAGTCTTTGTGGATGTAAGTGAGATGAAAATGCTTAACATTTTTGTAATGGGTATCTGGAATTTGCCAGTGTTTTTTTTCTGTTTGACTGTTTGAGGATAATTTTTGAAACACTATCAGTAAACTAGCAACAATACACCTGTGCATTAACAAAGTCCTTTTCTACATAAGCTCAAGACCCAGAAAGAGAAATTGGAAAGCAAGGAGTTACATATGGATCTTCTGAGGAAGAAAATTGCCCAACTAGAGGAAGAGAAGCAGACACGCACTGCCTTAGCTGTGGAAAGAGATGAGGCCAACCTAACAGTCAGGAAGCTACAAAAGAAAGTGGAGCGGCTCCAGAAAGAGCTAAATGTAGCTCAGACATCAAACACAGAGATTAAAGCTAAGTTGGCTGATACCAATGAGCTAAAGGTAGGCTGGTCAGATTTCCCTGTCTAGTGCTTCTTTAAATTCAAGAAATTGACTCATTCTGTTGTGGTCAAATGTATATTACACAAGCAAATTGAAAAATAAAAATAGTTAAAAATTGCAGTAATATTTGCTTTTCCTTTGAAATCATACTACAAAAACATGCCTACACAACATATTTTTAATTGTCAGTCCCAAAAACAAACAGACCCTGAAAATTTGACCAGAAGAAAAATTACTATATGGAACCATTATGTGTGTGTGTGTGTGTGTGTGTGTGTGTGTGTGTGTGTGTGTGTGTGTGTGTGTGTGTGTGTGTGTGTGCGTGTGTGCATGTGTGTGCGTGTGTGTGTGTGTGTGTGTGTGTTTGTGTGTAGCAACTGCAGTGTAGGTGTAGGATGCATTTCTTAAGATGAATGCACTGCAGTCTTATCCCATTCACTTGCTGTAGGTTCCTTACTTATGACTTGGCTGATGGAGATAGGGAAGAAATACTGCTTCTTGAGTGCAACATTTCTAATCTAAAAATATTGAGCTACAACATGTTAGTAATGATTTGTGCCAGTACTGCCTATGAGAATGGTGTTTGACTGCAAGTCTGTGTTGATCATCATGTCATATAGAATGACATATATAGTGTCAATATAGTTGTAGTTTGAGGACCTGAGTGTGTTTGCGGAACTTTTATTGACTGTGGAGTAAGTGATGCGGCAGGAACAGTGACAGACATTGAATGTTGTCATACCATTTCTTCCAGGGTAGCAGGAACATTAGAGCTAGAATAAATACATTCAGAGGTTGCAGTAGAACTATGTAACATACTGCATAAAATAATATGAATATATAAGTTTTTTGACTGTAATATATATTGTATGTGTGTGTGTGTGTGTGTGTGTGTGTGTGTGTGTGTGTGTGTGTGTGTGTGTGTGTAGGTATCTAAACAAGAACTGTACTAATATAATGTACTATTCTTAGAATCCAGCACCTGCTGCATCTTCATTTTTTCTGCAGCAGTGGGGCACAGTGCTATTTTATTGTAAGAAGTATGAGATATTAACCAGTATTCATAAACAAGCACTTTGCAGCTGTGCAGCACTACATTTCAAGGATGCTGTAGCACAATCCATAGCTGCTTAGATATGAGTCAGGACTTGAATAACGTTAGTAGTTAGTGAAATGAGCTGCAAACAAAATTAGTAGATGTATGTTATGGGAACAAGTGTCATTACGCAGGTTCACTAGAGTAGTTGTGCTATTAGAATGCACATGATTGGAGAAGGAGGCATCGCAGAAGTCTGTAGGTATGAGACTATTAGATGTCATGCTTGTGGAGATGCTCCTTATTACTGCTATGTAAACACTGACAAAAAGCCCAAGGAGGGCAAGCACAGCAAAATGACAATACAGTTCATCAAATAAATGGGGTGGAAAGGGGGAAATAGGATATTTAGAAAAGGAGGAGTAGCAAGCAGAGATAAACACACAAGGATAAACATAAGAAGTTTTCTTTGCTAGGAAAGGCCCTTGCTTCTCATTCAAGAACAGGAAGAGGAGGGTAGCTGGGGAACATAGAAATGGCCATAGAAGGGATGAAGGGCAAAGGGTATGTTGCAGGGTACAGAAACCAACATAAAATGCAGACTTAGGCATACAGAGATGGTACTGACACAACAGATGGTTACAGCAGTGGAAAGACATACACTGACAGAGTGTGAACACTTGGTGGTAGGGAGGACTGGATGACAATCAAGACATGAGGAGTGACACATAAGGTGGGGTAACACAGTGATGTGAGAATAGGGCAGGGTACATAATAGATGCTACACCAGCCAAAGGGTCAGTCCACACAGACATTACCTTTGTGGCATGCATCACGTGCAGGCCATTCTGGAGATCTGATGGTCGGGGCCTGGCAGTCTTGAGACTCAGCCAGCCATGTGAAAAGGTAATTCATGATCATGAGGCAGATATCCAGCTGTTGGTATACCTCATATGTCAGTTGTCTATGCAACTGATGCTTGGTGAACACAATAGGGCCCATCATGGACTCTATTAGAAGAGCAGCCTCCTCTCCTGTATTGAGAAATGCTCACAGGATGACCTTCACCTACCTGCTGAGAGGAAGGCCTGGAAATGACTGCTGTCAAAGCACCAGAAGTGCCAAGCAGTACATTCTGAGGTGACCACCACTGCTCTACTGCCTTTCTTTACAACTGGATCTGCTGAAGGAAATACAAACAAAAAGAGAACACATTAGTACACACACATATGTTACACATACTATGAAGGTTGCACAGTGTAGTAGTGCACATGATATATTTACCTTGCTACCTGAAGCATCACTGTTGCTTTCTGAGGCATCCTTCATGTGTAATCCTATGCTCTTCCAAACACTGTAAGGCAAAGTAACAAATATGAACAGAGTTGAGCTAAAAAAGGAGAGAAAAAGTTGCTTTCAATAAAACTCTGGCACTCTGTCTCGAGTCTCTATTTCCCACTGACTAAGCTCTACAGGGGGATTCCATTCAGGTCGCTATAGCAATATCTGCAGTGCTCAACAGAATGGATGGTGCCAATGGGATCACTCACTGTCCTGGCAAGCTAGACACAAAGGCCCATCATAATGGACAAGGAAGTGCACCTAGAAAACACTGTGGAGAAAGAACAATAACATCTTACTGTTCTTTGGGCCCTGAGCAGGAGACCTGCTGTTCTCAGCTCCTGAAGCAACCTTGGCACTCAGACAGGTCCATTCATGGAAAAAAAGGGTAGCTCTGTGAGCATGGATGTGCACTCAGATATCATGTGACATAGACCATAATTTATCAGTGAGGCTACAAAATGGTTATGCAGTATATATTAATTACACTATGCACAAGTATATAGTGCACACTCCCAGGATGGGTAAGGATGAGTTGGAAAGCACAGCATATGCTGATTGCACATTGTGTACACGTAGTCAGAGACAGCCATGGTAAGATCCCTTATTAATGGAATAGATGTGCTACAAAGCCTGAATTAACATGCTAAAAAGTGACATCACCATAATGTTAAAGATGGTGATAATATGAGAAACTGTGGAATCAAGACATTCAATTTTGAAATTGGCAAAATGAGTTCACTGAGGGCATATTAGCCACCTGGTAATGCCAGACTACACTGTACTGAACACCCATGATGGATGGCATTAACAAGTTTATCTTATAACTGCTATATGTGGATGTGGGAACACATCAAATGAAATGACACTGTCATACCAGGCTGTGGGTTGGAAGTCATCAGTGACAATGCACACAATGGCAGAACATGGCATACAGAGCATGGTGGCCTCCTACATCAATTGAGGTTTGTAAGTTATGTTTTGGGTGACAATTTGAGTATAATATTACAGAGATTCAATGCACTGATATAGGAAGTAGTGGCATTATAATAGGCCCATGGGTACATTACATACTTGATGGGAGTAGTGTCAAACCATGGTACAGGACAGGTAAGCAGACACCTTATGGGGTGGAGAAGCATCATATACCCATATGGGACATCCATACTCAGCCATGCACATACTGATTAATGTGTAATCCACTACTAATGGGCAGACGTGGGAGCTAATGACTGGAAAAGTTCACTACACAGGAATGTAAGGTGTTACTGCAGGCCTTCTGCACACATGGTAAATGCATCTAAGCTAAATATGTACAAGTCTTTTCAGGAGCAGTTGTAGAAGGGAAGGGTACAGGATATCAGTGCCCTGGATGACCATAAACCATCAACCTTCTCAAATAAGTGATTTTATGCAACATGAAATGCTACAGTGTAAATGTATGTGTTTGTTTTTTCTTGCATTTACATAAAGATGTGAATTTTATACCTATAGACTTGCATGTAATGCTTTGCTTATCTATGTAAATACTCTTTTACTATATATTACTCTTGCTATTTGCAATGTAAACCTGGCATAGCATATTATTATTTGTCAAGGGAAATATTTCTCCCTGTGTCTCCTCTGAAAAGGTGTACTCATGCCCATTTGGACAATCCTGGCTGACAAAAGTGCAAAATAAATTTATTTTATTTTATTTATTTTATTTTATTTTTGTTAACCGGGAAAGTCCGACTGGACACAGGTCCATTTTCAGCGGAGGCCCGGGAGAAAAGCTCCATGATACAATACAATATTAGATGAAAACAGTACAAAGCAATTCTTAACATTTATAAGTAGTACAGAGGACCATTTACATGGCATGGGATAACTAGAAGAATATACAGTCAGTACTCTAGTAGAATATACAAGTAGGACAAAATAATACAAATATATATATATATATATTTTTTTTTTCCCTTCAAAATATTAGTAGATATAAAGTTGTAATACATTTATGCTTTAGTATAACTGAGAAGTAAATAAATGCCCATAGTGGCATAAAATAGGGTAAAGGTATAGGAAGGATGAGAGTAAGATAATCTCTGTTAGGTATTGTGTTAGTCTAGAAACAGATTAGAGTGTTTTTCAGGTAAGGGATATGGTACAGAATAGTACAAGTTTTGGAATGTTTACTGCTTCAGTGATGGGGACACAATATGGTATTGCATGCTAAGAAAAAGGCATGGGCATTGGTAATGATATCTCCACCACAGGTAATGGACCATCAACATAGAAGATGCTTGTAGAGGCAGAAGAGTTTCTGCTGTCCCTATCTGGGTGGGAGAGGGGATGGTCATACTCAGTGATTGCCTGGATTTCAGTTTGTGATGAATGCATAGCTATCTGTAAGGGATGCACCAGGTTAATACTAATTGTCATATTGCCATACAGAGTATTGCAGTGTGTGTGTGTGTGTGTGTGTGTGTGTGTGTGTGTGTGTGTGTGTGTGTGTGTGTGTGTGTGTGTGTGTGTGTGTGGAAAGACTTGTTCAGCAGGATGCTTCTGTATTTATTGACATTTGTTGACTGGGAAAATCCAGTGGGTCAGTAACCCATTTTCAGAGGAGGCCTGGGGAGTATATCTGTCCTCTAGTTACTTCTGGTGTGCAACTGCAACTCCCTGCACAACAAAGTATGTGGGTGTCTCCATGGTATTCCCACAGTTTGTCATATAACAGTATTCCCACCAGGACGGGAAGCATTTTTCAAGGCTACATGAAATATTTTGCTTTTATGCTTTCAAAAGTTCCACTGGTGGAGGGCCAGCGCAGTGGAAGAGCACATGCCCAATCTAAGCTGGCCACCTATGCCTAATGATGATGATATTATACATGTGATGTGATATGACAGCTCAGTGGCATTGTCAGAAACATAAATAGTGGAAGCCTCATCAACATATCAGATGTGTGAAGAACTTGAGCAGGGCAGGCCAAAACCCCATCATCACCAGCACTTGGTAGATGTTCTGTGAATATACTGTACAGGAGTAACCAGCTGAGGTGTCATCTGTGAGTCATGCTGTCTCTGATGTTGGTGTACACTCCACAGGGTGGAAAGAAGTGGTAGTCCACAAAGCCTTTGAATGCAACATCTGGTATTAATTCAGCATATTTGCAGTCAGTCATCCAAGCAAAAACATCTTGTTACCCATAACACAGGAGAGCTAATGAGTGTGCTGCATTGCCAGTGGGACAGTGTGCAATACCTGCATAGCCTACAAGATAACATCCAGTGCCTTCACAATGACATGGAATATAGGTCAGGGAGAAGAAGTGGTTGCTCAGGTCATTAGTGTCTAACACAGGTGCATCCACGCATCAGATGGTAACAATCATCATGACAGCCTTTACAGATTTAGCTGTCCATGGTCATAGAAGGCTGCAGATGTGAGGTGGCTAGATTCAGGTCAGGCATACCTAGATTACATAGACTGTTCCTGAGGCAGCATCAGTGTTTGTTCTGTCCATGCAGGTTACATGTTCCTTGGTTCTTACTTCCTCTGCATACAGGGATACAATTAGACAGCCTTGATACTTCAGCAGGCTGCTTCTTTGCAGTGGCCATTGCATTCTACAGACCACTCTTCTTCTTCCCTAGCTTCCTCTGGTGTAGTCCTTTCAACCACCATGGAACAGGGATTAGATACATCCTCTGTGGCTGTTTGAGTGCCCTCTGTGGGCATGGAAGAAGCAGTCTTATTTGTCTGGGAGGAATGAATGGTGAATACTTCTCTGCCTGGTTGGACTAAGATGACCTTTTCCCATGGTAATGTCCCTGACATGATTTGGGCTGCTTCTGTGGATATTCCTGGTAAAAAGAAGCACAGAGTTACACATTTGCCTTCACCTACCTCTGTTACCCTAGATAAGGAAGGAAGGTTTATTGGGCTTGGCTCAGGGCTTAGTTCAGGCCCTTAACACTTCACATTCTACTTTTACTAGTAAGAGAAAAAGAAATTCTTCTCTTTCTGAAGATTCCAAATGTGATGAACAAGGAATGGAACTGGAGGGAGCAAATTTCAATTGTTTTATTTATTTATTTTATTTTGAATGTGTTAACTGGAGTAGAGCACTGATGCCATTGGACCCATTTCAGTCTCAGACCGGAGAAAACAAGATAATTACATAATAGTTACATGTTATTATGTGCATATATTATATACAATGATAACAATCATTCAGAATCTTATAGTATCATCATCATCATCAGCCCCATTTTTTTCTCATTTTCTACATGGGGTCAGACTATCATGTTAACTGTCGCCATCTCTCTTGATTCAATGCCACACTCCTGCCTTCTTCAACATTCATACCTGACTGTTGCAGATCTTCTCTCACATAATCCATCCACCTATTTGCTGGATGTCTTCGTTTTCTCTTACCATCTTCCTGTCTGTTCCAAATCTTCTTTACCAAATTGTCTTCTACTTTCCTGCATACATCTGAACCACCATAATTTATTCTCTTTGATTTTTATCTGAAATTGGAGCTACTTTCATTCTGCTCTTTAGTCCTCATTTCTTTGTCTGTCCCACTGTGTGCATCGTACCACCCTTCTCAGGCACTTCATTTCCATCACCTCTAGTTTCTTCATCCACTCTGCTGTTACTGCCCAGGTTTCTGTACCATACAGTAGTACTAGCTGCACCATTTTGTCTTCTTCTTTGGCATTCTTCTGTCATAGACTGCACTTGAGAGTCTATGCCAGTTGATTCTAGCTTTAACCTTTTCATTTAGACTTCCCTTCTTCTCAACCACCCCTCCCAGATACTTGAAGGCATTTACCTATTCCACTGTCTTCCCTTCTATCTGAATTCTCAGCTTCTTCTGATTTCCTCCATTTGCTGCTATTACCACTGTCGTATCTGTGCTTAGTTTCATCCCAAGTGCCTTCAGTTTTGCATTCCATTCTCCTATCCTTTGTGAAGTTCTTGCTCAGAGTCTGCCTGTAATGCCACATAGTCTGCAAACAGCAACATTGTTGATCTGTCCCTTCTGACCTGTTTGCTAATGTAGTCCATCACCAGTATGAGCAGCACTGGGCTCAGAGTTGAACCCTGTGAAAAATTATATGGTGCTGCTTACTGTGATAGAGTTCAAGTCTTCTTAAGACACTCAGTCTTGCTTGCTGGATTCTGCTGAAATCAAAGTCTGGTTATATTTGCATTCACAGTCTGTTGCATACAGAAACTTGCAGAATATACACTGATGAGAGAATATACTTTGCAGCATCAACTTAGAGCAGTAACAAATAACTTTTTATAATAAACCAAATGGAATAACGTTGCAGCTTAAAGTACTGTTCCACTTTACTTCTCATATAGCACAGATGATGTGAGAGATATAACATTTACCTCGAGACAAATGTGTCTCTACCAATACCCCTAACATAACTGGATTCATACAGATCTTTATATACAATTTTAGTCATGCACATACATATGCATTTCCTCTTGGTATTCTATTTTGGAGAATTGCTCATCCTGTAGATACAATACTAATTGTTGCAGATGCTGACGCAAACTGATGACTTAATAATATTATTTTTCAGCTTTTCTGACAGTGTGAACATTCTGTTTTTTGTCTTTTGTATAAGAACATCTGTTCTTGTGCCAAGGAAACAGATTGTAACAGTGTCATAAGCATGTCCTGTTGTCCATGCAGAAAAACATGTTTTTCACAGTGTTCTTTAAAAGCAGATTTTGCATTTTTGCTCTTGCATACATCCTGTTTTTATGTCTGTAAGGGAAAAATGTCCATTCAGCAGATTCCTTATTTTCCAAGCCACGGTCATTTAGTATGGATGTTGATCACATATTGCTAAACTCTATTTCTACATTTAAGCAAGCTTTATCTTATACCTTATTTATGTTGCATATTTGTAGCAAAGTTACTTTCAACCTTAGTGTATTGTTGAGCACACTCTAACAATTCCCTCTTTTTTATTTTAAACTAGGGAAATAAATTCAGCATTATTTGATAATACTTTTTCATTATGACAATTAACAACAGTAACTTGACTAGCTTTTGCTAAGCAGACTTTAATACATGTAAATAATAGACAACCAGGCATTACAATAACAATAAAAGAAATTAAAAATACAGTGATTTTTCCTGTCCGTCCTGTAAATAGATTACTAAACCATTTACTCCAATCATCATTCCAGTTTTTTCTAGTATGTTGAGACACTTGTGCAATCACTTCTAAATGTATTTTTACAGATTCTGTTTTGTCTGGAATAAATGTACAACATTGGGATGCTAATATGGAATCTAATTTGGCGCACACCTACTGTCACTGGAAACCCCTCTGTGAGACTAAACACTGTTTGTACTTGAGTCATTGGGTCCTTCTACATAGCCTGCACTAATTCTACCAATGTTTCTTGGACCTTGAACCACCAAAGTACTACCCAAATCATCTTTCTTTGGATTTTGTCATATGCTTTCTCCAACTCTAGTAATGCCCAGTTGGACTCTTTCCTCATCTCTAGTGTCTTCTTAACTATCTGTCTCACTGCAAACATCTGGTCAGTTGTGTTGCATCTTGAATTGAATCCTAACTGCTCATCTCCCATCTTACATTCTACTAGTCTGCATATCTGTTTTTCAGTCACCCTCTCCAGAACTTTCATGCAATGTGACAGGAGTTCGATACTTCTGTACTGTTCATAGTTGTGGATATCCCTTTTGTTCTTCTACACTGGCATGAGTATGCTTATTCTCTAGTCATCTGGCATATGCCTTTCTCTCCACACTGCCAAGAGTACCCTCAGGAGCCATTTCTCCCCAATCTCACCCAGCATCTTTATCATATCTGCTGTGACCTCATCTGAGCATGCTGCTTTCCCTGAGTTCATTTTCCTTAGTGCTATTCTTACTTCTTCTAGGGTGGGCTACTCCTGTTCTCTCATCATAGGCTATGTCTATGACAGTACAGCTTTTGTGGGGTTTTCTTCACTCAGAAGCTGCTGAAAATACCATCTGCCTTTGATGTCCTGTGGATTGGTGAGCAGGTTGTTGCTGACATCCCTTATGAAGGGTGTATAACTATCTTTATCTTTCTGTCTTTGCCTTGCAACCTGATATATTTTTTCTGCTACCTACTGAGTCCCTTTCCAGAAGCTGGTAGAGTGTCTCCAATCCCCTGTTCTTTGCTATTGCAACTCCTTTCTTAGATTCTTTGCTAGCCAACCAATATTCCTTCCTAGCCTGGTTAGTCTTGTCTATCTTTCACTTTTTCTTGCATTCCTTCTTTCTTTTGAATGCTTCTTTGACTTCTGCATTCCACCACCAGCTTTCCTTATGTACCTTATTTCCATACCTGGCTCGGACACATATCAGTACTGCAGTCCTCACAAGGCTGTTTTGAGGTGCTGCCATTCTTCTTCAACTCCACCTATTTCCTCCACTTCTTGGGGTGTTAGAGCCCTGAGTAATTCCTTAAACTGTTGTACGTTCTCTCCAGTCAACTTCCAGGTCTTCAGCCTGGTCTCTGTTGACCTTAGAGCCTTCTCTGACCACTGCTTACAGATGATTGTGGCAAACCGTGGTTTATGCTGTGGGCCGACTGTTTCACTGGGGATGACTTTGCAATCATTGATTCTATATCAGTGCACTTTCCTTACTAAGAGGAATCTACCTGAGTTGCATGTTGATCACTCTTGTTTGTGAGCCTGTGACTGTCTGTCTTTCTGAACCATGTGTTGGCTACTATCAAGCCATTTGCCAGACAGAAGTCTAGAATGGCCTCTCCTTTATTTCTGTTGTCCAAACCACGTGGAGTCAGGTAGTCCTCATATCCTCTGTCCCAATCTGTGCATTCAAGTCACCCATTATCAGCACCAATTCATATTGTCAAGCTTTATCTAGTGAGTCCTGCAACTGCTATTTTAATGCACTCCTTTCCTCACTATCACAACCCTGCTGTGGGGCATAGGCTGAGATTATGAATACTGCCCTATCATTACACTGGAGTCTGATTGCCATGAGTCTGTCACTAATTCTGATGATATCCCTCACTGCTTTCTGAAGCCTCTCTCTCACCACAATTCCCACGCCATTTCTAGCCTGCCCTCCTCTTGAGTAGTAGACTCTGGATCTCAAGCTAAGTGGCTTCACTGCACTACACTTCCATCTACTCTTATAGTATAATATACACAAAGCAAAAATAATATATTTCTCTTCAGTGTATTTTTGCAAACTAATTGTTGCATGATGGACTTATATTGTCAAAGTACTAGACAGACATGAGCTTTCTTGTGACAACAAAAAATATTTTCTGAATGCTTATTTATCGAGATATTTACAGAATGTGGAAGAAAAGGCTTACTTGTATAATTAGCAATGCAAATAACACTGAATATCTCTTTTAAGATGTTCAACTTTAAAAAGAAAAGATACACAATTTACTTTACAAATATCAATAACAATTTTCATCAGCATTATCTAAGGTTGCAGCTGTTAGTAAGTCACTTGGTTTTAGAAATAGCACATATGCGAATATTGCATGTCTTCAAAATCACTAGTAGATAGCAGTATCTGCATTGTATGTGGACAACGACAGAGTTTTTTTGTCTTCTACCAGGTCCCTCAAAATGTAGTTCTCACAGTTTTGAAAATATGAATGTAATTATGCAAAAAAAATTAACAAAAGGCAAACAATGAATTACTATTTCCACTACAGGACAGTAGTGATGAACAACCTTATTTTAATGTCATTACATATGCAGTGCTCTCTTTAATGATACATATTGTTAATTGGTAAGATATTTAGTTAAGGAAGCTCCATCAAAAATGCCTAGCTGCTATAAGGAGCTAAGGATGCTATCTGGAAATATACAAAAAAGGAGATATATGCTTGATGAGTTACCTTTCCCAGTTTCAAACTGCCTATCTCACAGAAAATTGGGTATGCTGCATTTGCATTTCTGCTTGGGCAGGGAAAACAACAAATAAAGCTAAAATCTTTTCTCTCTTCCTGCAAGAGGAGCAACACAATACCAGCAAACAGAGTATCAAAACCCAGCATAAACATCAACTCACAGACTAGACCCAGAAAACCTTAGAGTCCATTGATAATTAAATAGGTATATACTAGATGTAGGTGTATTAGGCTACCAACAACTAGGACTCATACAGGCTTAGCCATGCAACCCAAATGTGAACCACAAATTTGATTTATATAAGAGGGTGATTTACTGACTGCCTCTGTCCTTCAGAGACATAGGTGACAGACCATGGGCGAATTTCCAGTTATCCATCCATTGGTCCAAGTTACACTTAAAAAGGGATAGGGAGGAATTCTGCTTCACACGAATGGTAATTCTCTGAGAAACATATCTGTCTCTCCAACATGCCCTGTTTATGTCTCAAGCAAAATTTAGGGCTTTCAGTCTCATAGTTCTGATGCTGTTTGTTTTCTGGATGTGCAGGAGGTTCATCAAAACAAGGTTCAGGGATGCCTTGTATGTCAGGCAAAGATCATCTCTCAGAAGTCTGTATGTGAAGAAACAGGTCTTTGATGTGATCAGCATAGGATGTTGTGTTTACTCCCTCTATTATTTTTGTAAGGAACCTTTGTGGATGTTCCAGTGTTGCTGCATGTGTCTAGTCAGGTACATACCAAAGGGGGCACTATACTCTATGATGGGTCTGATGAGGGCTGAGTACAGTCTGTCTGGATGCAAGTGCCATGCCTTTGATTATAAGTTGAGCAACACAGAAGAATTTTCTTATTACCTTGGACACATGTTGGTTGGAAAGTTCACAGATCTCTAACTAGTGAAACAACTTTTAGGGGTGTTTTATTGATGACTTAGTTACTCTAGGTGTCAGACTTCCAAAAAGTTACTATAAAGCATTTCTTGGTAATGAGATTTTGGTACCCACCGTTTGTCTGTGTTACTCCTTCCTGAAGGTTGTTTTCATCTTGGGGGATTCAATGACTGCTCTCAGTTTGCAATCGTCTGCAAACTTGGTTAACCAGAAGCGTTTGACATTTGCTTTGACATTCGAGAAGTTGATGCCAAAGATGAGTGGGCCTAGCACTGAGCCCTAGGAGATGCCACTGATGACTCGCCTCTTTGTAGAAGTAGTGTCACCAGTTATAACCTCAGGAGTTGTATCAGTGAGTCAGCTAGCTATACAGCTTGTTATAAAGAGGTTTATATATTTTTCCATATGTTTATTGACAATACCCTACTGAGCTATTGCATCAATTGCTTTAGCCAGCTTTAGGTAGGCAGTATGCACCATTTTCCCACCTCTGTTGCCTTTGTGACCATTTTAAAGAAGTTCACCAGATACAGTAAGCATGACCTTCCTTTGACAAAGTCAAACTGGGATGGATCCAGTGTCTGGAGGTCTACTATGTCCTTGTTGACAATTTCCATGATAATTATTTCCATGGCTTTGTGACTAAGACTAGTCAGACTAATGAGTCAGTAGTTTCCTGGATCTGTTGAAGTTCCACCCTTATAAAGGGAGATGAACATTTCAGTACTCCATTCACGTGGCACAAAGCCTGTTTTAAGACTATAGTTAAATGATGACTCAAGAGGTCCTGATAAGTCATATTTTAGACTGTTCAAGAGTCATCCTGGGATGTTATTGGTGCCCACTGAGGACGTGTTCTTGGCTTTAGTGAGTGCAGCCAGTATATACTCCCCTAGTTATTCTTGAGTTTATTCATTTTGAGGGTACTTTTTGCGGGATGGTTGGAGGTAAAGTTAGAACTGAATTTGTTTGCTAACAGGTTCGCTATATTGCCAGGCTTAGTGAATGTGGCATCATTAACCCGCAGTTCAGTACACTGCTATGTGCTACCCTGAGGTTTCTGACATAGCTGTAGAAGGTCTTATGGTTATCTTTCACCTTGGAGGCTATGCTAACCTCAAGGCTGCCTTTGCTTGACCGAATTAGCCCTCCTACTTGCCTATTTACCTTGATGAGAGAGTTTTTATCTTTATGGGAGTTACTGATTTTTGTCGTCATTTTTTTTTCCTTTTGTTGTATATCCTGATTAATTTGGGATGCCTTCACAACACTTTGTTTCTGAGGCTTGTCCTCAGCTTACTTCTTGTAGGTACAGCAGTCTGTATGCAGCCACTGACATGGTTGTAGCAATTCAGCATAGACTGCTGTGCTTTTCAGGTTTGGAGGTGTATTGAATTTTGACAAACCATCACTTAATAAAAGATAATTTGCCCTGGAATAGTTCCTAAGTGTTACTGGTTTTAATGCAATTACAGGGCTAATTTTTATTTTGAAGGAGGCATCTTTGTGGTCGGACATTAGCAGGGAAGATAAGACTTGGGGGGGTACAGCATCTCATATTTGTGAGCACAAGGTCCAATATGTTGTACCCTCTAGTGGGCATATTCATTGTTTGGTCAAGGGTGTTTGTATTTACGAAGTCCAGGAATCTCTGTGTCTGTAGATTTAAGGTTGTGCAGGATTCCCAGTCTAAAGAGGGATAATTAAAGCCTCCCATGAATAGGGTGTTAGGTTGGATGGTAAGTGTCTCCAGTAGGTCCAAGTATGCGTTGTGAGCTTCTTGAGACATGGCTTGGATATTGTATGGGATTTTGTGTATGATGATCTGCATGTGGAGTAGCTCCGGCACATCATCCTGCTTGACCATACCAGAGGTATGCTTGTTACAGATGTATATTAAGACACCTCCACTTTTAGCCCTTGTCTGTGTAGCTACTGGTCTAAAAGTGGGGAAGGCACTGAAACCTTGCACTACTGGAGTACCCACTGCCATTTTAAACCATGTCTCTGTAACTACACAGATGTCATTATTCTCAGGTATGGGGAAGGCTTGGAGGGAGTGTAGTTTTTTGTTTAGGTTCCTGACATTGAGCAGTAACACCTTGAGGTTCAGTTATGTTGATTTTGCTCTTTTGGTAGGTTTGACAATTTGGCATTACCTAAAAAGGCCGTATTAGGGTTGATAAAGTTTTGACTAATATTTGAAAGCCTAGAGGGGAAAGTTGCAGACCATACTTGGCAAAGCAATGTGGTCTGTTAACCATACCCTACCAAGCTGACAAATACTAGATCCCCTTAGAATGAGACCAGAAAGACAGCCAGTTGTTGAAATTGATAATATTTTGCTCATACCATGGCATCATTTTTGGTGATGGTAATATGCTGCTCTGTGCTGGGCTCATATCAGCGTGAGACACACAGCCTGAAAGTTCCATAATGTCTTTCTTTATATAGTCTGGGGAGGTAATTTTCAGATCATTTACATCTACATGGACATTGATGGAAGAATACTGGTACCTGTAGCGTATAGACTTGAGGGCATGTGTGATTTAGTGGATCCTGGCTACACATAAGCCAAAGAAGAAGGCTACCAGTATGTTAGTTAGCTGCAATAGATGAAATTAAAATAAAACCAGAACCTGCAATGCAGTATGGAAATATTCATTCATAAGCACATAAAAAGAGGGCTAATTCAACAGGTGCAACTGCACTTGTACATAGCGTGTGTCTTGTGTACTTGTTTAGAATTCTTAATTCTTAATTGTCAAGCTCACATGTTAAAGTTTTTGCTTGCATCTTATGAGAAGATGAAGAGCATAACTGCCACATGAAGGTAAATCTGTAAATGCTCTTTTATTGCTTCTGTTTCTCAAGTAACCGAACATTCTTTGAAAGGCTCTTATGATTCATCTGATGTGTCTTCCAGAGCAGCATCTACTGTACCTGTTATGAAATGATTTGCATGGTTGCATTCTCAAAATTTGCCTGAAGATGTTAATGCTGAAACTTTTAATTACTCATCTGTTCATCCAAATTATATTTGAATAGAGTAGGAGAAGTACTTTGCTTTATATGAAGTGGAAGACGGTTCCATACAATAGATATTCTCTGGGATAGATACCTATCCCTCCAACATGTTTTAGTTATTTATTCCCTTGAGTGGGAGTTTATTATATAATTGGACTTGCAAATGTGTAATAGGTGTAACATAATAGGTCTGTTAAATCTCTGTACGCAAGGCAGAAGTCACCTCTCAGTAGTCTGTATGATACTGAGAAGAAGGACAACACTTTGGGATGGCTTGCATGGTTTTATGACTTAGACCCTTGAGTTTTTTAGTGAAAAGTGTTATGGTTGTTCCAGCTGTGACACGTGTTTGGACAGGTACATACTGAAAGGTGAATTATACTCAATGATTGGTCTAATGAGTGCTGAGTACTGTGGAACATTTATATCCCTGGATCTAGACCTAATAACTTTGGATATAAGGACAAATAAATAAATCCACCTCCAATATAGCCAAGCAGCCAAATCACAAATAAAAAATAATATACCAGCCAAACACAACCTGAAAAACAAAAAAAATTAAGTAAGCGCTTTCGTGCTGATAAACTGCAATTCTTCAGACAAAAAAACAAACAACGTCATACTACTTTATATACCCTAAAATCAATTAAAAGAATAATAAAAACAATAAAACAATTAATCAATGTGGCAATTTAATTGCTTTCAATAAAGGTTTTAAAGGTATACTCCCATTCAAGCTGGGAGCCCTATGTGCTTGCAAGGTAGTGATCCATCTCAGTTCAGCAACCTCAACCTTATTTACAATATCACCACCTCTTAAATCAACAGTTAGCACTTACAGAATTAAAAAACTAAAAGTATGATCCCCAAAAGCTGATACATACCTGTACAGTGCACTGGTACCATCCTTATTTCTGATATATCTAAAATGCCGACATAGTTTCACAGATCCATAACTACAGGGTCAATTTTCTAGGGTGTTCTGTCAATGTGATAACTACAAGTGGAGTCATGCTTGCCAAGGGTATGATTATACACTTATTGGCATTTAGTTGTAATCCATAGTTTTGACACCAGCTATGTGTTTGGACAGGCCAGCTTGGAGGATCTTGCTGTCCTCTGAAAGTGTGTGATGGCACCACAATTGTAGTCATCTGCAAAAATGGTCAACCACAAACTCTTAACATTATTTCTGTCCTCTGAGAAGTAAATACCAAAGAGGAGTGGTCTAAGGATTGAAATATGTGGTAAACTACTAGTTGCAGGTGTTTTGGTGGATGTATAGCCACCCATCTTAACTTTCTGGTTTCTGTTTGTGAGACAGTTTGCTATCTAATGAATTACATAGGGACTGATGTTTAGCTGGGACATTTTATCTATGATACCCGAGTGTGGGATGGTGCTGAATGCCTTAGTGAGGTCCACGTAAGTGGTGTGCATCGTTTTGTCCTCATACATTGCTTCAGTAACTTCTTCAAAGAATTCAACCAGATTAAATAAGCAGGACTTACCCTTGGTAAATGCAAGCCAAGTTAGTTTACAATTCTGTAAGTTACCTTTATCCTTATGTATTAATTCCAAAATGATCCTTTCTATAGCCTTACAGATGATACTGGTTATGCTTATGGGTCTATAATTAACAGGGTCCGCTGAAGCCTCCCCCAACTTTGTGCAATGCAATGACTGTTGCTAGCCTTGACTCATCCAGCATGAAGCCTGTTTTAAAGCTGAATAGCTTCTGCAGGGGATCAGGCAAGTCATGTTTCAGTCTGAGCAGTGAGCAGCCTGGTATGTTATTTGACTCCATAAATGTAGTGATGTTCATCATATTGATCACTGCTGCAGTAGCTATAAGCTTCATGGGCTATATCTGCCAAGGATATAACAGCCATCCAGCTTCCAAAGCTTCAGGGCACCTTGCACTCACTTAAAATGACTGGCTGCTTAAGATGAGCTGACTAAAAGACAAGTTTGGGTGTCAAGCCCTCCAGATCTTTACTGCTGCCTAACAGTATGCTGCTCTGAGGTTTTTGAAGATCAACAGTTGGCTTGTGCTGTTGCTTTGCTGGACAAATAAGTTCCCTCTGGGGAAAAAAAAACATTCCTTTCAATAATTTTTGTTTATTGTTAGTACTTTCCTCTTCAGGAAATTTATTTTAAAGCTAGGAGTTTGTGTTTTTTTTTTATGGACTGTCACAAGATTGTACAGTACTTTTAAATAGAAGCTCCCTCTTCTCTTCTGTGTTTTTCGTCTTTTTTTTTTTTGGCTTGTTGGCACTCGGAATTTCAATTGTTGACATTTCAATAGGGAGCCGTTTATTTTACTTTTTTTTACTTATTTTACTTTGTTTAGTTGGTAAGGTGTTTTAAAGTGCTTCTTACTGTGTTTGTCTTTGAAAAAAGTGATTTTTAAAGAATTTAGTTTTTATCAACATTTACTGCTTGTTTTCCCAGGGAAAGCCACTCCATTATTAGTTTACCATGGAGTAATCTGTCTGCTGTGGCCATTTGTTATATCTCTGACCACTCATGTTTTCCCCAGATCCCTCTGATATAGCACCTACAACCACTAGGAACCAGGTTTTAGCCACATCCTCTGTGTCTGCTGGGTTTCCAACAGTGGGCAAGGGAGAGCCAGTCTTTTTGGTCCTGGGAGATGGAAGAGTGAAGACTTCCCTGTTTTGTCAGAATGTCATTCTCATCCCTGGGGAAGCTGCTACTATTATTAATAACATTGTTGGTCCCAGTTTTCCTGTCAGAGATAAACAGAAAACTAAGGCTGTGTCTACTCCTCCTCAAATTTCCTTTGGCAGGAGTAGTTTACTGGGTCTGTATCAGGGTTTAATTCAGGCTATTGATCCTTCTTGTAAAGTAGTTTCTGGAAAAAAAGCAGGATACTTCCTTTTCTGAATTCTGCAATTCAAGATTCTAAATTTGGACAGGAGGATGAAGGGACAGATACAAAGCTTTTTCCTTAGATTCTTATTTAGACTCAGAGGAGAGCTCATTTTCTGAGTGTTCCTGTAGAGGTGCTCTTTCTCTGAGACTATTTCTAGAATGTACCAGTGTTTTCTCAGTCCCTCAGAAAATACTATGAGCTGTTACAGAGGAAATTTCCAGAACCTGCACCCATTCCTCTAGTTTTGCCAGTTTTGGAGGATGTGCGTGTTACTGTCTGGAAAAATGCTGGATGTATAAAGTTCCTCAGTTGTTTAAGTTTTCATACAGTCCTCCAAAGTTAATCCAGTAACTAGCTTTAGTTACTCCTTCTGCTGCTTTCTCTGATAAGGACATGAAGATTATTAAAAACTATGGGAAAAACGTGTATGTTCCTGCAACTTTGATTTTTAGAATTTTAAATTGTCTTACTCATATGCTAAGGTTTGTTCTGAAAAATGTTGAAGGCAAGAGGAATGTTTTATCTGCATTTCTTGTGAGGAAAGATCTGCTTTAAAAATGTAATTTCTTCCATTGTTCAAGTCACTGCTCAGTGTAAACAGTGTGTGTATGACTGTTGATACTTCTTCAAGGGTTATGGCTACTGGTACTGCTTTGTGTAGGTTTGCAAGGCTGTGTTCTCAGTATCTCCCAGGTGATGTTAAAATTAGATTTTAAATTCTTCTTTGGACAGAGATTTTGTTTTTGGCCCCTCTGCTGCAGAGTCGATCAAAAAGTTTGATGAAAGGGGATAAGCTGATACAAGGAATCTCAATGAGTTTTCAGCCCTCCTTTTCCAAGTCTTCCAATGAATTCTGTAACTCCTCATCCATTTTTGGTAAGAAACATAATAAACAGTCTCAACAAAATACAGATAAACAGATGTTTAAGGAAAAAAAATGACAAGGGGTCTCCTAGAGGAATTCTGGAAATTCTCAAATGCAAGGACGAGCCAGAAAATTAAAATGGCTATTTAAGAGATTTTATCCCTTCTTCCCATTCTGGCAGCTCTTTTTTCTTCCAGAATGTCTGAATCTCCACTTTTCTGTTTGGCATCAGATAGTTTCACATAAAGAAATTCTGAAGATCATACATCATGGTTATAGATGGCAAGTGTGTGTGTGTGTGTGTGTGTGTGTGTGTGTGTGTGTGTGTGTGTGTGTGTGTGTGTGTGTGTGTGTGTGTGTGTGTGTGTGCGTGTGTGTGATTCCTCCTTTCCAGCGGGTAATTCCGTATTCTCCAGACCAGAATCTTTTGTTTCTGACTGTCCTTTATCACCTGCTGCCCCAGGAAGTGATAGAAAATTTTTCCCTTTACCAGCTGGGAAAGGGGTTTTATTCAAGGATGTTTTTAGTACCAAAGAAAGAAAGAAAATGCTTGGAGACAAGTTCTGGATGTTTCTTTCCTAAACCTGTTTGTGATAGTCCCAAAATTCAAAACAATGTCACTTCATAACCTGTTACATTTTCTTCTTCATTGAAGTTTACTTGTAACATTAGTTTTAAAAGGTGATTATCATCACATTTCTCTTCACCCAGACTTCAGGCATTTTTTTAAGGTTTTGTTTGTATGGACTGCATTATCATTTCTCTCCCTTATCCTTTGGATTATCCACTGCACAAAGAATGTCCACAAAGTATCTAGCTCCAATTATAGATCATTACAGTTTACAGGGTATCCACATTTTTCCATGGCTTCTATGATTCTCATCTTACCCCTCACAAGATTCCACATGAGAAAGATGCAGTGGTTTCTGAAGTCTCTTCAGTCCCAGCACAAACACCCCTTGTCTTTTTAGATCTCAGTGCTGGAGTTTTTAAAAAGGGAAATCACTTGTTGTAGACAACAGATATCTCTAAATACAAGTCTCTTCTTTTTCCTTGTTTCAAAGCAGTCAGTCATTGCAAACGCCTCAGATATTGTTTGGGGAACAGTTTCAGGAAGGATAAAAGATCAAGGTGTATGAGACATATGAGACACCAAGGACAGATACAAGCACATAAATATAAAACAGGTGCTTGCCCTGATCGAGTGGTGCAGCGGTTAGCATTGTTGCCTCACAGCAAGAGGTTCTCCGGTTTGATTCTCAGCTGGGGAGCCTTCTGTGCGGAGTCTACATGTCTTCCTTGTGGTTGAGTGAGCTTTAAAGACATGCAGGCAGGTGTGTGTGTGTGTGTGTGTGTGTGTGTGTGTGTGTGTGTGTGTCTTCTGTGAAGGTTGGGTGCTGGGCTGGCAATTCGACACCGTAAAAACTCCATTGCCAATCAATCTGTGGACCAGTGATCTGTTGTGGTGACCCCTAATAGGAGAAGCTGAAAGACACTGCATTGCTTGCTTGCCCTGATTGAGTCACTCAGCTCTCTGAATCATCATTCGTCCCCTAGACCTTAAGTTGTAAAAGACAATACCACAGTCATGTGGGAAATCAAAAGTGGGTTCCAGGTTGTACCCCCTCTGCAGACTAGCCATGTTGGCTTAGGATATAGCTTTACAATACAATCGCACTCTACAGGCGTCTTACATTCTGTCAGAGCAAAACTGTGTGGCAGACAAGCTGAACAGGGCAAGGGCAGATCTTTATGAATGGAAACTAGATTGGGAGTCTTCCCAGATTTGATCCCTCCGTGGGGAGCTCAATTACTCCATGCAAGAAGACCTGTAAGGCAGATGTGTTTTCTTTTCCTTGGACAGGAATGCTCCTTTATGCTTTTCCACCATTTCCACTAATATCCAAGGTACTTCTGAAGATTCAGAAGGAATCTCCCAAGATCATTGTGGTGATTTCCTTCTTGCCCAGGCAACCATGGTTCTCTTTTTCTTTTGGAATTTCCAGGGGCTACTTCCTCACTGACTGGATCTACTCACACAAGAACAGGGGTGTTTGATAAATCCTAACACCAATCAATTTCAATTGACTGCCTGAATGTCTTATTTCCATTTAGGCATTTGTTTAGTGAGGACATTTAGCAGGTACTAATGGGGGTCAAGAAAGCCTGCTACTAGAAAATCATATAATAGCAAATACAAAAGATTTTCTTGTGTTGCCCCCCCCCCCCCCAAGTATAATGTCCTCATTGGTAAGATTGGATCACAAATCAAAGCCTAAAACTCTAAACAATTTTCCATGGCAAATTACCTTCTATTAAATGATAGCATAGTTAATTTTAAAGCTCACCCTAACCACGAAAACATGGAGGTCTATGCAGAAGTATACACGAATACCCTGTACAGCCACTTAAATAACTGCATAGCACCTAACTGAACTAAACCCAGGTCTAGTGGGAAAAATAAGTCATGTTGGACCCCTGGCATAAATAGATTATACAACAGAAAGAAAGAATTCCTGTATAGAAGTAAGTAGTAGGGTGCACAACAGAGAAAAATCCCTCGTTAGTCTCAACAAGCAAATCAGGGAACTAGTGACGTTTTCAAAAGCTGAAAACAAACTAAAGTAGCCTCGCAAGCAAAGGATAACCACAAAACATTTTTTGTTATGTCTGAAATCTTAAGGGAAACACTCAACAATAATATTATAGGAAGCAAAAGACCAAGGGCTATTTCCTAAGCCCCCTTAAATCTTTTCTTCTGTTTATCCTTCTTCCCTTCACAAGCAAGGCAAAGACTCTTCTTCTGAGAAAAATGATTCAGAAGCTAAAGTAAATGTGTTGGCTTATTTACTTAATTACTGTTCCCAGATTTTCCCCCTGTTGGTTTTAATCTGAAGACAATAAAACCATGCCTCCTGACTCTTCTTTAGAAATGTTCTTTTGTTGACATGATGCTAAAGATGATGCAGCATGTTCACTGGGAAAGTAAGAAGGTGTCAAATGTGCACAAGATGTACTATGACCTCTTATATATGGTATTCCATAAACCTTTGGCCATATCATCAGTACTGGAAGCTTTACATGATACCTTTGCCATAGCATCTTTAAATCCTGAATCTCAGTCTCCAGCTGCCAGAAAAACAGATACATTTTACAAAGTCATGGCATTCAGAAATTCCATTACAAAACCCTTTTCAGACTGTACTGTAATTTTCTTAGACTGGAAAACCCACCAAACGACTGCAATTTTGCAATGCTTTGCTCAGTTCTGAAGATTTCAGGTCTATGGATAGGTATGTAAAGAAGATGTATACTTCTGCTACACTTTCTTTCCATGTCATTAACTGTCAATCTCATCTCTTTTATCTATTTTGAGAGACATTAACAAACTTATATCAAACATACCTGATTCAGACAGTAAATTCTCTGCATTATTCCTCTAGAATTTTGCTACTCAGGTAGACAGACATTCCATTAAATGCAGCTATGATGCAGCTGATACATCTTCCAGTGTTACAGCTACTGGTTCTATGCCAAGGAGATATTCTTTGTTAAGGCTGCAATCTCTTTCAGAGGACACCAAGTCTAAGTTATAGGATGTCCCTCTGGATAGAGAGATTCTTTTTGGTCCAGCTGTAGCTTACATTTTCAAAAACTTGCATTAGAGAGATAAGATCATGCAAGGTTTTAACCAGATTTCCCTCTCTAGTGTACCTAAATTACAAAGGAATTAACCTTCTAAAACTGGAAAAGAAACCTGAACAAAAAGGTAAAATGTTCTCTAAAAAGACATTTCAAGACACACCAAAACAAGACTTTAAAGGAAAGAGCTCCTTTCCAGACAAGCCTTCCAGTTAGTAACTATCAGTATTTACCTCCTCCTTCCTTCCCTCCCACCTTAGTTTGTCTCTTACCCTGTCAAATAAGCTTTCCCCATTTCCCCTCTTACTTGACAACTGATAACTTCACAAACATGGGTTCACATCATCGTAGAAGTGGGTTAGATCTTTCTTCAACTAATGTATTTCATACGTACTGCCTGAATCAATAATACTTAGTCTTACCCATTCTGGAGGAATAAGTTTCTGTCCACCAGTAAAGTCTTACTCAGGCCTCTTTTTAATTCCAAGGAAAGAGGGCAAGTACAGACCCATTCTCAATATGTCAATTCTCGACACTTTCATAGGGGTCCCAAAATTCAAAACGCTGTCTACAAATTCTTCTTCTGATGACCTTTCTATATTTTTTATTGGTTACCCTGGACACAGAGTACTCATATTTACATATTTCAATTCACCCAGACTACAGAAGAATTATTGAGATTTTGTGCCTTACAATTTAATTTTAATTATTCTGCTCTGCCCTTTGATCTTTTTGCTACCCAAAGGTATTCAGTAAGTGCCTAGTACCCATCACTGCTTTTTGAAGGCTTCAAGGTATACACATCTACCCCCATCTAGATGATCTACATCTTCAAGCATCCTCAAGAGCAAACTTCTTTTAGACCTCAACATTAGCATGGATCTTTTTCTTTGCCCAAGTTTCTCAATAAACTTGAAAAAGTTTGTTCTTTTTTCACCGCAGGATTTGATGCTTCTAGGCTGTTGTCTCAATCCTGTCTCCATGACGACATTCATTCCTCAACACAAGATGCAGTTCCTCATTGCATACTTTCATTTTCTCCTTCACCCAATCTTGACCTCAGCAACAGAAATTTCGAAAGCCCTACAGTGCATATTTTTAACTTAATAAATTTTACATTTTGCCAGACTCTACATGTGGAGAATTCAGTGGTACCTCAAGTCCATTTGGTCACAATACTGTCACGCCCTCTTGAACTTTACAATCTCTCACTCTCTCTGTCTCTCTTGCCTTTCATCAAGAAGGAATTCCCTTAGTGTATCAGTCAGGAATCACTCAGTTAAGGAGTTCCCTTTCTGTTTTCCACTCCTTTCCAAGAACGCTTCAGGTCTGGCATGGGGGGCATGTTCTATGAATGTAGATGTCCAGGGTGTTTGGTCAAAGCAGGACAGAAATTACATAAATGCCAAAAAAATGAAAGTCCTGATCCTTGCTCTTCAGGCTGTACATTAGCTGTGGGCACCAGGGCCTCTCTGATTTCTTACAGACAACACCACTGTTATGTGACACATCAAAAGCAGGGAGGAACAAAATCTTGACACCTTTGTAGGCTAGTCATGTCTGGCTGGGACATAGCTATTCAGCACAGCCTCTTCCTTTAGAGAGGAGCACTGCGGTTGATTACTTGAGCAGATACAGGACAGACCCTCACAGGTGGATGTTGAACAGAGTGGTCTTCCTGCATATTGTCCGTCAGTGGGGTATTCCCCAAAAAGATCTCTTAGTCTGCACTCTAAACAGGCAGCTCAAACTGTTCTATTCCAGTGTACCATGCCCACAGGCTTGGAAGATGGGTGCCATGTCCTTCTCATGGAAGGAGAAATTTCTGAATGCTTTCCCTAACCTTCCCCTAATACCAACAGTCCTACTCAAAATCAAAAAGGACAAACCAAAAAGCTTGCTGATGATCCCCTTTTGGGTCAGACAGCACCGGTTGTCTTTCATTTGACCAAGGACAGTCACTAGACAATACCTCACAGGATGGGCCTGCTCATACAATACAAGAGGCTCACTCTTTCATCCAAACCTTCAAACCTTGAATCTGACACTTTGAATGAATGGATTTTGGTTCCATTCAAGCACCTTTTCTCTGAGGATGTGCTACTAGTATTACAGGAGGCTGTAACACCTGCAGCAAAAAAATATTATGTTTCCAAAAGGAAATAATTTGCTCTTTGGTACAAAATAAAGAAAGAAAAAAATAATAAAACAGGACCCCCCTATTAAATGGGTATTCCTATTAGTCTTATTTGTGTGAATTGCACATCTCGCCTCTTCCTTTATTAAGGCACATTTTCCATCCACTTCTGCCTTCCGTTGGATAGACCTCTTTCCAAATGTTTTGAGGTCAAACCACTACAGGAAACCAAGAAGATCTAGTCCTCCTCCTTGAGACGTATGTCCTAGATAAACTGACTCTCTTTCCTTTGAGCCTGTCTTTTCTTCCTCTTAAATACTGAACCTGGAAGACAGTCTTATTGGTATCAATTACCTAGGTTAAGAGTGTCACAGAGGCTTCTCCTCTTTTTCTCATTTTTATGAGGGCAAAGAATCTTTCAGAACAAACCTTTCTTTCATGTCTAAAGGAGTCAGTGAACTATATTTAGCCAGTCCATCAACCTATTTTTTTCCTCTCCTCAAAATAGAGGAGAAAGGATCTTATACTTTTCAGATGTTCATATGCAGCTCCCATTTTATCTGGACATGAACAAACTTATTAAAAAATCTGATCAATTTTGTGGGGTTTTTTTATAGCAAAAAGCTGGGTCTCTTTGTCTCAAACTATATTTAGATGGTTCTCCTTGGCTATTTCTTTTTATTATTCTGTCCATATTATTCTTTCTATGCAAAGGACCTACCAGGTAGATAAAAAACCCATTCTACCAGAGTTTTAGCTTCTTCTGGAACCTTTTTCAGATGTTTGGGCACAAGATCCATTTTAGAGGCAGCCACATGGTCTTTCATTCACGTTGACTAAGCATTACAAAATGTATGCTTCTCCAGATCAAGTTCTGGATTCCAGCTGAGCTCAGCTCCTTAGTTTTCCTTCTTCAATATCTAGAAACCTTTAGGAGTCTTCTCAGAGGTCATTAATACTGCAACTGTGATCAAGCAAGGACATAGTAGAGCTGCGTAAGAACTTACCTTAGCAGTAGGGGTTCCATTTATAAAATCGATAACACAAAACACACTGACACAGAAAACATTAACCAAAAAGTTTGATCTGTAAAACAATGAAACTACAAAGAAAAATAAAATAAAACACAATCTATGTAGGTGGGCAAGTCCACCTGCACCCCCCATGTGGGGGGCGGGGGCTGCATCCCCATACTGCCTATTAATTATATATACCACTCTGAAGTTGCACCACACTGGAGAAAGTATAAAAACACATTCCCTGCTATCCAGTGACTTTGGGCAACTGCAAAGAAAGAAAGATGCATGATGAATTTGCAAATCAATTTTGGGTTGATATTTTCTATTACAGAGTTTCATTTGAATTGTCTTATGAATGAAACCCAATAGCAGATGTCTGATTGAATCAGTACTGCAGTATTACCATCCATCATTATTTCCCCTTTTCTTCTCGTTGATGTGGGAACTGCATTCCTTTCCCCTCTTCTGATTGTCATATATATCCCTTTCCTCCTCTTCTGTGTTTGTCTCACCTACTTTTTAGTCTGGTACAAGACAGTCTTGAGGTATTTTTCCATCCATAATTCCATTATGAACCCCATCACATTTATGCAATTTAGGAATATATTGGACATACATTGCAAGAGGAAGGCACCCATGCTTTGCTATGCTGGACTGGCATATGGTATCCTTGGCGGGAGACTTCCAATAGATTATAAATACTGCAACAGTGACACAGTTAACTCTATACAGTTTTGGTAAGGCCTTGCAAGTAACAATACATTTCTACAAAATATTATTCATTTGATTTACAAAATTCTTAAGGTAATGCAGAGGATTGTTTTTTCCCTTGGAGTTATACACAGGCAACCTTAAAATAAGATAAAAACTGTAACATGTTTTCTTCTTACAAACTAATATCATTATTAAATACTGATTATAAGATACCTGTGTCAGTTTTAATAGTAAGACTAACACTAACTTTGACAAATTTAATAGATAATGATTAAACATAATTTATATGTAGAAAGCAAACACAGGATATTATTAAAAATCTTCCCATTAATTGATTTTACTGATTATAACAAAGAGGAATTGGTGTGTATTAAGTTGGACATAGAAAAGGCATCTGACTCCTTAATTTGTTAATATGTGTTTAAAGTGTTACAGATATGTGTTTTTCCAGATCTTTTATAAAATTGCAGTATGTTATACTATGACTCCAAGTCATATGTTAAAATAGTGGTTTATTAATCACAAGGAATTAATATAGAGAAGAAAGAAAGGAGGACTATCTCCTTTCTCCTGGTTTATTTACTTTAACAATCAAACTTCTATCAAATTCAGTAAAAACATAAATACATACAGGGTTTCAAGGAAAATGATATTTTTTGTAAAATATTAACATATGCAGATGCTATATTATTAAACTAATAATACATATTTCATAGGTTATTTAAATTCCATATTAAAATGTTTTGAAACATTATATAACCTCAGATTTAATTATGATAAAATAAATTATTTCTTACTTGGAGTACAGATATATTGCTGCAACAGAAATATAATTATAATTATAAAAATTAAAATATTTAGGAATAAACGTACTTGCAACTTTAGATACTATTGCACAACTTAATTATGATAATATCATCTAGTGCTTTAATGTAACAATATCCACATGGGATAAGATATTCTTCACATCTGAGGCTAGATTGTTTATTTAAAGTAACAATATTACCCAATGTACAATATATATATATAATTAATTCTATTTTTTGATACTAACTGGTAACAAATGAAAGAATTAAATACGATTTTAATATCTTATGTTTGGTTTCCCTGTAGACCTAGAGTAGCATTGCTACATCACATTTGATCATAGAGTAATAGTGGTATTGGATTTCCAGATACTGAATCTTGTTAATGCTTTCATTTCTAAAATTGTAGAAAAATCCACCTATCATATTCTTTAAAAAAAAACAAAAAAAACAGATAAGTTAAAGTATATGTGATTGAAAGAAATTAAAAATTAAAAATCAATAATATTTAATAAATAGTAAAAGGCTATGTGTTCAGAATAAGTGCTTACAGTATTCAGTTTCATCACCAACAAATTCTAGGCATAAGACAATATTAAAATGTTTTCATATTTTTACTTATAAATGTTTTAGTTTAAATGAATTTTCCTTTTCATATATCCAGTTCTGTTTGCTACTGAACTTAACTAAAATACTAATTATAATAAAATGAAAGAGTATAAGATAAGAATTTATATGCTGATAAACTGCTTAAAGGTCACTACATTATTATCAGTTGACCGCTTCCATTACTTTGCCGTTTTCGGTACTGTAGTGCGATCTTGGAGTTGGTATATTTAAGTGGGGGGGTATGGGGGCCACAGCCCCCCACATTGGGGTGTGTGGGGGTGAAGCCTCCCACTTTATGTATTATTTCAAGTTTTTTTTCTTTTTCTTTTTTGGAACAGCGATTTTTTTATCGCTGTTCTGAGCTTTCGAGATTGTAAGCTTTCGCCTACATGGGTTCAATTATTCATCGTTTGCTTTTTTAAGCATTTGATGATATAATATAGACCCTATATATATATATATATATATATATATATATATATATATATATATATATATTATTTATACACACACACATACGTATATATCTATATCTATCTATATATATATATATAAGGAATATATAAGGCAAGGAAGTGTTCTTTAGCAAGCTATTAATTAATAGTTAATCCTAACTAGAGTAATCTGTATTTCAATTAATTCAGATTGTGGGTCCCTTTAGATCTGCTTGCAGATAATATGCTCCTTAACAACTATAAATACACCATCATAGCTGCTACTGGGTCTAAAGGCATGAACATGCTATAGTAAGATACAGAGGGACCACTACAGGTGTAGCTAGGGTTGGGCAAAGGGAGCAGCTTCCTAGGTGCAAGGTGTAAGGGGACATGACTGGGAAATTTTGATTGATTTGTATTGCAGTACCAGTATTCATTTCTATGCTGGTACATCTGAATGCTGGCACTGAAATGAATAATACTCTTTACCTGGTCATGACTGAAGCATGTTTGGTCTAAGTTGTAGTAAAGCCACTAAGAAATAAGGGGCAGAGACCTAGCTTGGAGCACCAGACTGAGGGTAAGAGACATTTTTCCTTCTTTTTAGAGCTGAGAGGTACCAGAGCAAGGAATGGCACCAGGTCCTACATGAACCAGCTATGGCTCTGTAAAGTGCATGCTTTACACTTAAACCAAGCCCATTAATCACTAATGCTTTCCAGATGCAGGAGTGCCTAAAAATCAGAGAGTTTATTGTTCTGGCATTGAAGAGAGCCACCTTAATGGGATCTGATTTCAGGACAGATGTGTTAGTTATGCTGGAATGTCCATCAAATAGATTCTACTTAAAAATGGCACTACAGGGGCAGCAAAGGCTTTAGCTAGTATGTAGAAGTCTTGGGATGACAGGTGCAGTACATGTTTAGTGAAGCAAGCTGGACTGTTGAGCATCTTGTCCCATAATGTCATGTATTGAATCCCACTAGAATGACACCAGCTATTCAACTATTTATTGAAGCCAATCATCTTTTCTTTATATCTAGGCATTACTTGAGGTGATGGAAAGATTCTATTCAGGACCAGTATCTTACTTGCATGTGTAACATGCATAGAGTGTCCCGATATGCTTTCCTACATGTCCCTCAGGCTTTTGTGCCTGTTGTCATTCTTTTCTGCACAGCCTACTACTATGTCAGGTGATAAGATTCTTAAGGGCTTTATAATGTCAGAAATACTGGCGCCTGGAAGACAGCTCATTATAACCCTCTGTTTGTCCGGCACTGTGAATCATGAGTCAGTGTGCCTGAAAACAGAGTCACCAGTCACTAAAACATTTCTGCTGATGCATTAGTTTGGAGTGGTAGATCTGGAGTAGTTTGCTCATGGTGACTTTGGTAGGCATGCATGAGTGGCCTGAATTTTGCTGAGAATTATTATTGTTATTTTGTAGGAGACCTTGTCAGTGATTTTTTTCAACCTCAGAGTAATACTGTGGTGAAGATGAAGGAAACTCAGGGTAAGTTTTTTTGTGAGAGGGAAGGCCCCAGATTAATTACATATATGCTTTTTTACAGGCAAAATTATTAGTGTTGAGAATAAGTTCATTATCTGTTAATGTAAGGCAGTTAGTACAATGTCAAAGGAGAACTAATGCTAAAAGGTTGACAGCAGAAGTAAAATTATCAGACTTCATAGCTTTAGTTTCATAGGTTCATAGAAAGTTACTAGCCATGCAGCTCAGGAAGCCATTAAGGAGCCTAGCCGAAAATTCCCAATTGCTCCAAACTACTATCTGGCTAAGTAACTTGCTCAAGGTCACACAGTAGGCAAATGAAAGCTGAGGCTGTTGGACATGCTACACTTAAAGAAATCCCAATCCCTCAGAGCCACATGCTCCAGGGATCTAAACCTTGTCATCACAATAAACAAAACATGCTGGAGGGATAGGTTCCTGACCCAGAGACTCCCCAGACTCTGGAATAGATTGCCCATACATGTCAAGCAGAGTGCCTCTTTGGTCCTCTTCAAAAGTAACCTTGACGATTGGATGGGAGAAAAGAAATTCACCCCGGGGATCACGTCAGTCACCCTGCTAGACAGGGGTCCAGGGAAGTAAATAGTGTGGGAAGAAATAGCCAGGGAATTGTTATGACTAGGCTTGTATAGGCCCTAGGGCTGATAGCCTAGTACCAACCTATGAACCTATGAACCTATGAGGCAATCAAACCACGTACCTCAGGAAGTAGCTTATTAACAGGTCACAGCCTTAGCCCCTGCACTAAATGCCAGCAAAAGCTTTGGATCACATATTCATGTTCCCTGAAAGAAGCTTGATAACAGTCTAGAACCTTAGCGCTCTGTGTTAACTGAGCAGAACCTTCTTGTCCAGTGCTTAGGTGTTTAGACAAGTAATGTAAATGCAACAGAGGGTATATGTAATTATGGTAGAGTACAACAAATATGCAGAAGGTTCTCCAGGAATAGTAGTATTGTCCCAGATGCTGCAGATGTTAAAAAGAATATGGAAAATGGTTAAACTTTCTAGGCAGTGCACTATGCAGTAAGAGGGTTGGGAGGTAAGAAGGGTAACTCAATCTTTAGCAGTCTAAGAGGCAGAAATTTCCACTTAGATCTTGTACTGCTCACTAGTGTCAACAGACAAGTTGACACTGGTAGGAGTTTACAAAGACAATTTATAGTAAGGACAGTCAACTCAAGAGCAACACTGGTTGACTGGGTGGGCACTCAGTATTCTGGATCTGTTGAATACAATGGGAGAGTAAAAGAGTTTAAATAGCGCACAGAACTGATATTGTTGTGCCTGCTGACAACTGTCATGAAGGTGGAGAGGGAGAGAATTTGTTGGTTAGATTAACATAAAGAGCAGAAAATAACAGAGGCACTGGCTTTAAAGTTACATCAAGATCATGGTGGGAGTATGGGAAAAAAGTGCAACAAGCCAGAGGAAATCAGACACTTAAAATTGTAGCAAATAGCGTTTCTCTCAAAAAAGTTTATGTACTACAGATCTAACAGGCTTAACACCCTGAGTAAATTGTTTTAAAGAACAAAATAATAGATTTTCAATAATTTTAAAACAGGTCTAGCAATGGAAATATTAGAACAAATCAAATGCAATGTAGGTTGCTTTTACTTGCCTGATGTAGAGATATAAAGAAGGGAATAGCCTCTTTTAGGTTAAAAACGTATCCATAGCAGTATTCTTAGTGCAGGTTAACCCCAAAGGACAAAAGCAACCACTAGGCCCTGTTGTAAATAGTAATTAAAGAATCAAAGAAACAGAGGAACCAATCACTAAAAATATCTGCTGAGTTGAGGAGTCAAAGATTTGCATGTTCACAGAAACACTGATTTGCACAGTCATACAATAAGAAAAATTAAACTAAAGGAACAGTGTAGTGTACAATTTGCAATGATGCAGGATCAGAAAGCACAGGGAGAAAATGGATGCAAATACTTCAGTTGAAATGCTTCAGCAATATGCTGATTTGTTGCCAGAACTAGGCTGCATACTATGGCAGTACAGAATAAATAGAAATCCAGAGGTGTTCAGTTCTGATCCTGTCACCGTCAGAAAAAATATACGTATGGAGGCTTCCCACACTATTAGGAAAGAGTGTTCAACATCTTGACCTGCCTTCTAAGGCAGACCTAATTTTAGTGGTGCATTGTTCAGAAATAATGGATGGGTGGAAGATGTTCCTTCCAGTTTCTTGTCATGTGTCAGTAACACAGTTTCCACATGTATGACCAAAATATGTAGAAGAATTATCTTGTTGTGTTGTCATTGTACTCTTCTGCCTGACCATTCATCAGTCACTTATGCTCCAGGTGAATTGGGTGTAATAACTGTGAGACTGGTACCTCACTTCACACTTCAGTGTTTGTAAACGCTGGTTACCGAGCAAAATATAAAACTGATTTACCGACAACACAATATGGCATACTTTTAACTTAACCTTGGTTCGAAGTAGCCCAATGAGGGGACACTCAGATGACTTTCATTAGTATTGGTGACATTCAGAAACATCTTTGTGTACAGTAAATTTAATTTACCATTATACACATGTTAAAGTTGCATATAATTTTCCAAAAAAATGATTATTACACTGTCTTGTTTGATTATTTTTATAGTTTCAGTGTTTACTCAGGTTTTCTCTAAAACTGCACCCACAAAATAATGTCATGGTAGGTACTAGACCATGATTTGCATGACTTCAAGCCATTGTGGGTAATCAAAACAAGAGGATCCACTTCTTATTTACATTGTAGTTTCAGTACTGCATCATCACATGCATTTGTTTTCAATGTGAGGTGTTTCACCTGCAAGAACTAGTTGACAACTTGCCTTTCAATGAAGTAAGTTACTCCTGCTGATGCATTTAATATAGAAAACAGAATCCTATACATTTATTTAGGTAGTGAGGCATTATGGATGCAAACATTCATAATATCATGGCAGAGATTTTCAGCTCTGAGGAAAATATCTCAGTGAGCTGTCCTTTTCAATAAAATAAAATGAAAAACAAGACATGTTTTGCATCAAAAAACGCATAATTTGGTATTGTATTTGGTAAAGAGATTATATCCATCTCAAAATGTGTTACTTAAATGTGTTCTAGAACATGAGTAACACACTTTAAAATACATATGTGATAGCTATGACAAATAACAACTGGTATGTATTTATTTCACATATGTTTACTTTGCAGTTACTGAAAACCCCACATATTGTCATTTTTCCTAGGTCAAAACACTGGAACAGAATAAAGTAATTGGCGACCTCAGTAAATCCCTTGACAGACTAGAAAAGGTAAAGGAGAAAGCTGGGAAACAGCTGGCTAACCTTAAGTCTGAGCTCAGTTTTACTGAGCAAGAAGCTAAAGAGGAAAAGGAGAGAGCTAGAAGCATGCTAGAAATGGTCACTAATGAACTGAAAATACTGAAGCAAACTCTGGTAGAAGTGGCCCGGCGAGAGAAGCAGGTAAGGTTTACTTTGCATAAAAGACAAGTCAGACTTTTTCATAACTTTATTATGATGGATTTAAGACAAAGGCAATGCATTTGATACAGTACCGTGCAAAAAGTCAGTTAACAAATTAACCTGCATGTGGATCATAATTATAGTGTGATAGCTCATGTGCAACACTGGCTTGATGAAAAGAAGACACAGCAAGTAAAAAGAGTCCAACCAGAAGAAAGGATCCTTATAAGTGAGGTACAACAGAGGTTAGTACTGGGGCAGTTCCTTTTTAGTACTAACATAATTGAAGTTGGAGAACTTTGGGAAGGAAAATTCTGCCTTTTGCTGATAAGACAAAGATATGCAACAGTGTTGAAACACAATAAAGTACAGACAGGGTGAAAAAAGTAAGCTCTCCAGTGGACAGGAATGTTGTCATAAGGACCTGAGATGGGTTTAGGAACACAGCTCAATAAAACATAATCCAGCCGAATTTGCTAAAAATTCATATGGATTTTGCCAAAGAAAAGATGTCCTTCATTTGATCACTGTTGCAATATTTCTCGCTATAGGAACGTGTCCTGCCAAGAACAGTGTATATCCAGCTAGTATACCAAAACTTGGGTGCTTTCCTGTCATGCCATAAGTCCAACATATGACTTATGCACAAGAATAAGTGCTAGTACATAATGGATGTATGGATGGGTTGTACCTTTAAGAAGCATTTCAAGGTTGGCATGTACATATAAATAGCCAGCATGTGCTAGCTTCAGTGCCATTTTGTGAGTGTAGCCAAAGAGTGAGCATGTATGAGTGTAATAGCTAGTTTGTTTATAACTTTATCTAAGTTAAGTTATTAAACCTCAATCCTGATGTGTTTGTAAATAATAAAGCTGCTTGAACAGAAAAAAGATAAAATGGAGCATTACAAGGCCACAAACCACATTATTAAACAAGTGAGAGGCAAAAACGGTTTAGTAATTAAATGAAATGTTTAAAATTAAGATATTTGATAAAACAATTATGAGAAAAACACACAAGGGGTTTGGAATTACCTCACAATTGCAAAACGAGCATTTCAAAGCAAAATGGGCATGTTTAGAGTAAAAGGAGCACAAGAAAAGTATAATGACCATGAAAAAGATTAAAAAAGCAAACCAAATGTAATAAAGGGGTAAAAGGGCACATTAAGCATAAATAAAGCAAAGTGAATGCATGTGTTTTGGCAAAGTACTATGTTTTGGCATAACTACTACTTTGCATTGTATTCATGGCATAACTAGAGTTATTTGAAGTATCTCAAAGTGTGTAAAAGTGCTTACAGTGTGTGCTTGTTACTCTGCATTTATTCCGTAGAGTTTATGTGCAAAGTGCAACTATTTTGTAAAGTACAGTCAAAATACAGCCATTTTTAAAAGTTTCTTGTGGTGTGTGTCTATTCGCAAAGTGCTGCCATTACAGAGTGTTTCTTGCACTGTAAAGAGTCATTTAGCAAAGTACAGCAATTTTGGGAGTTTCAGTGTGCTGTGTACTGTTTATTTGCAAGGTGCAGCTACTTTGAAATGTTTCTTACTCTAGGCTTCTTCTGCCCAATTTATTCCCACAGAGCAGTTATTTTGAAATGTTTCTTACAATGATGATAGTGACTTTTACAGTACAGTAATTTCAAGAGTACAGTAAACACTCAGTTAACCGGAAGTCAAGCAACCGGCAAAAAAATTTGAAGAAATATTGTACAATTTTCACGTGTTGCACTTTCTGTTTTCCCCCCACAGAAACGTACCTTTTGTTTTTAGAGTTTTAAAAAGGAAGATAGGAATAAATTCCCTCTCTCCCTAACCTGAGAAATAGTCAAACCAAACAAATAGTATAGGGTACATTATTAGTCAGGCCTATTTTTAATAGTAACTCTCAAGCAAGCAGAAACTACAGTTATATGGCATCTACTAATCCCCATGGGTGCCAGTTAACTGAGAGTTTACTGTATTACAGTGTCCAAAAGTCTTATTTTGTAATGTTTTACACTAAGAGGTGATTTCTTACAGTACAGTGATTTCAAAAGTATTACAGTGCACGAGAGACTTATTTCACAAAGTTCAGTTATTCAGAGGCTTGTTCTATTGGGCATAGTTACAAATAATGGCATAAATTTCTGGCATATGTATATGTGTGCATGCTCGTGCATACTTGCAAAGGCCTTCGCTAGTATGTGTTAATATGGCAGACAGATTTTAAAAACCCTCAGCATTGGTGTTTGATCAGAATATTGCAGAGAATTGGAGAATATTTGAGCAAGAGTATAACATTTTTATACAAGCAGCTTATTCTGACAAAGATGTACACACCAGGGCATTCATTTTGCTAAACCTAGCTGGGTCAGAGGCCATTGAAAGAGAGCATTCATTTGTGTATGCACCAGCAGTATATGCGGGAGAAGGTGAAAACTGTCATATTATTGTACAGGCTGAATCAAGGGAAGACCTCGAGTGTTTGAAGTGCAAATTCAGGGAGATGTGAAACCCCCAGACAAATACTACATTAGAGAGGAATTTGTTTTACACAAGATATCAAATACCAGAGAAACTTTTGCAGCTTACGTGTCGGTTTGTTGACTTAAAAGATGAGTTGATAAAGGACAGGCTTGCATGTGATATTAATAGTGCTGCAGTGAGAAAGATTTTGCTTTGTTACAATGATTTAATGCTGAGCAAAGCTATTGAGATTTGTCAAATCCATGAAGTTACAGAAAGGCACACAAGTATGCTTGCAAGTGATAAATGCATGGTTTCAGCAGACTCCAGAGCAAATGTAGACAGCATGAAACATGTGGCTAGCAGAAGCAGGCCTAAGAATATAGCAGCTTTCACCCCTACAGGCTTACCAAGGAAACCCTGTATTTTTCCAGCAAGTTCTAAGAAAAGGATATACTCAGTGCAGCACAAGGGTGAGTCAGCAAAACCCAAATCCAGCTTTATTGTTAACTGTTGCAATTGTGGTGCCAATCATTAGTCTAAAAGAGAAAAATGTGTAGCCTTTGGTTAGTAATGCCAGAAGTGTAAAAAATTGAACCATTTTCAGAAGTTTTGCAAACCAAGTAAAGCTCATACAGTTATAAAGAAGGGTCAGCAAAGTAAGGTGATCATGCAGAGAGCTGAAATTCTGCTTTCTATGTAGATGGTGTATCAGTAATTGGTGAAAAGGCTGATGCAGTAAATTTGTTGGCAAAGAATGAAGTGTTTTTTACTGTCCAAATCAATGGTAAATACACCGAGCTTAAAGTGGACACTGCTCAAAATGTAATGTTATGGCAGCAGATACATTTGTTAGGGTGAAAACTGGTGAACAACTCAATGTGGCTAGTTGTGCAAAAGTTGTTGCTTTTGGAGGTGAAGAAATTCAAACCGAAGGCTCAGTATTGCTTTCATGTTATTTGGCTAGGAACTGTTACAGCTTGTTATTCCATGTAGTCCGAAGAATTGTGCAGTCATTATTGGGTCTGGGAGACAGTTTGAAAATGAATTTGCTTTCTTTTACCTAAGAAGCTCATCATATAAGCACATATCCTAGTTCCAGTTTTACTGAAGCTATTTTCTCAGAGTATGCTGATGTTTTCAATGACAAGTTGGGAAAACTTCCTGTTGTGTATTCCATAAAGTTAGACCCAGAGGTCATTTCATTAGTCAGACCAGCAAGAAAAGTTCTGATAGCTATGCAGGATAAAGTCAAAGCACAGTTGGATAAAATGGTGCAGCATGGTGTAATTTGTCCAGTTGCAGAACCAACTGAATGGGTGTTGTCCATGGTAGCAGCCCACAAAAAAGGCTCAGATGAAATCAGAATATGTATTGACTCAAGAGATTTTAACAAAGCATTAAAGAGACTGCACCATCCAATGCATACAGTCGAGGAAGTTGCAGTCCTAATACAAAATGCCACTGTTTTTCTGTCTTGGATGCAAAAGGTTCATTTTGGCAAGTGATGCTTGATCGCAAATCCTCATTACTGACTACTTTCAGTACCTAGATTCCTCAGGATGCCATTTGGAATAAATTCTGCAAGTGAAGTCTACCAGCATGCAATGGAGCAACTTTTTTCAGGTTATCCTTGTGCCATAATAGTAGATGATTTATTAGTTGGAAGCAATGGTGAAGCAGAGCATGACATAAATCTTAAGAATGTTCTAGACAGAATAAGTGAAGTGAACTTAAAGCTCAATCCTCTGAAGGGCAAATTCAGATTACTTGAAGTTACATATGTAGGTCATTTATTTACTAGCACTGGCTTGAGACCAGACCCCTCCAAACAAGCAGCCATTCTTGAGATGCCAGCACCAGATAATGTTCAGGCTCTACAACATTTTCTTGGTATAGTCAACTATTTAGGCAAGTTTATACCTAACTTCAGTGAGTTGACAGCACCTTTGAGAGAGATGACATGCAAAAATGTTATATGGTCTTGGTTGGATCAGCATCAGAAGGCATTTTAAGACCTTAAGTAGAAAATTGCCACCCCGTCTACATTCCGATACTATGATGTCAATAAGAAAGTAACTCTTTCTGTGATGCTTCAAAATTTTGTCTTGACACAGTTATTCTTCAAAAAGGCAGACCAGTAGCCTATGCATCTACAACTCTTATTCAAACTGAAATGAAATATGCTCAGATTGAGAAAGAACGTTTGGCAATAGTGTTTGCATGTTCAAAGTTTCATGATTGTATATATGGTCGAGCTATTCAGAGTGAAACCGATCACCAACCTCTAGTTACTATCCTAAAGAAGCCTATGCATTCAGTCCCAGTGAGATTACAAAGAATGATGCCCAGATTGCAAAAGTACAACTTCAAAATGGTCTTTACAAAAGGCAAATGTCTTTATTGGCTGATACCTTATCCACATCACCCAGAGATACAATGGAACAGCTTCATGCAGAGAATTTTGACTTTTACTTCATGGAAGTGTGTAATTTTTCTACAACGAGACTTGATGAGCTGAGAAATCATACAAAGACTGATCCAATTTTGCAAAAGCTCAACCACTGCATTAATGATGGATGGCTGTCAAAGGAATCTAGTGTACCACCTGAAGTGCAAACTTATTTTCCTTACAGAGATGAAATGTTGATAGAAGATGGATTATTTTCAAAGGTCCCCAAATTGTTGTTTCTGCTTCCTTACAACATGAATATATCCAGATTTTGCATCATGGTCATGCAGGTTCTGAATCTACCAAATGAAGGGTGAGAGAACTAGTATTTTGGCCTTCTCTAGTAAAAGACATTGATAAAGTACTTACTTCTTGTTCAGTATGCAATAGTACTAAACTGCGTTTGCAAACAAAACTTCAGCTAAGTCAAGTTCCTGAACTACCTTGGTCAACAGTAGCCATTGTTATATTCAAGTGGAACAATCAGCATTACTTAGTGTTGGTAGACTCTTATTCAAACTGGTTTGAGATTGATTTAATACCTAACCTAACGTCCACGGCTGTTATCACCAAGTTGAAACATCATTTCTCAGTCCATGGTAGTCCACACAAAGTTATTTCTGACAATGGTACCAAAGTTACCAGTCAGTTGTTATAGAAATTTGCAAGAGAATGGGACTTTGTACATGTTACTAGCAGTTCAGAATATCCACAGTCAAATGGACTAGCTGAATGCACAATAAAGAGTTCAAAGCAATTACTTGAGAGGTCAAAGTGTGATAAACCTGTATTATTTCATATGGACCTTAATGCCTGCGACTGGAACCCTCTAAAATCTCTCCCTCTTGAAGAAGCTGCTATATATTTCAATAACAAATTCTTAACAATCCTCGACAGTCATGCACCTAAACAATCTATTAGAGTAAAATCCAAACTGCCCCCTGGCTGTCAAAAGATACCAGACAAATAATATTACTTAGAAATAAATCCTGGACTAAGTGGAGAGCAACCAAAAATATCCTAGATCAACAAACCTTTAGACAGTTGAGAAATGCTACAAAAAAAGCTATTCTCTCTGACAAAAAAGCTACTATTGCAAGCTGCAGCAAACTCACCACAATAATCCACAAAAATTCTGGGCAAGCGTGAATAACCTCCTTCGTCCAGGCCACTCTAGCACTCCTTCCCCTCTAGGGTCAGAAAACAATACCTCCCAACAAACTGCCAATGCCTTTAACACTTTCTTTACAAACACCATACAAGCTCTAGCCAATAAACTAGCTACAGACAACCCTGAACTACATAACTCCTCACCTCTGACTCGGCCAACATTCCAACTACAACCTATCCCTACCTCCTACATCCAAAACCTAGTTCACAAACTAAAGCCTTGCACCCCCTCTGCCAATAACTTACCATCTGAATACCTACAGCTTGCAGCTAAAGTAGTCGCCTATCCTATATCCATCTTGATAAACCATACCATAACTGAAGGAACCATTCCAAATCTCTGGAAAATCTCCCACATTATTCCCTTACACAAAGGAGGTAACTCTAATGACTATTCTAACTACAGACCTATAGCTCTCCTTTCTCCATTAGGCAAGATTATGGAAAAATGTATTCACCATCAGCTAATGAACTACTTACTTCAACATAACATTCTAGCAAACTGTCAGCATGGCTTCAGGCCTTTTCATAGTACCACCACAGCTCTCTTATCCTTCACCAACACCATTAATAATAACCGCAATAATAACACCCTCTCATCAGCACTCTTCCTCGACCTGTCTAAAGTCTTTGATATGGTTAACCATTGCTTACTCATAAACACTTTGTCATCCCTCTCTCTTGACACCAAAGCAATTCTCTGGTTCAAGTCTTACCTTAGTAATAGACAGTAAGCAGTTATTTGGGAGAATAAACTATCTTCTCACCTTTCTATCTCCCTGGGAGTCCCTCAAGGCTCCATTCTTGGCTCTCTTCTTTTCAAATTATTCATCAATGACCTTCAAATAGCCATTCCTGAAACCACCTGTATACAATATGCTGACGATTCTACTATCATATGCTGTGCCAACTCTATATCTGAACTTCAATCTTTAACACAGACAGCTTTCAATACAGTAGAGGCATGGTTCTCTAAACGGTGCCTTCTTCTGAATACCAAAAAAGACCAAGCTACTACTATTTACAACAAACAGTAAGTCCTCCCCCATAGATTTCTCCATTCAGTCCAGTAATGGCACCCTTATATCCCCAAACTCTTCCACCAAACTATTAGGAATTACAATTGATAATAACCTCACCTTTGACACTCACATTAAGAACATTATTAAATCTGTTAATAAAAACTGGGCTCCCTATATAGGATAAAACCATTCTTAACTTCAACAGCCAGAATGACTATTGCCCACTCCCATCTAATTTCAACTCTTCTGTATGCAGCACCCATATACACTAATCTAAAAAAAAATAATCTTGCCAAACTAGCCAACTCCTATAATAGTATTGCTAGATTTGCCACTGGAAACCCATATAGAACTCACCACTGTCTTAACCTTCACCAACTAGACTGGCTTGAACTAAAAAACCTTCTGATACTTTCCCAAATGACCATCGTTCATAAGATTTTTTACCAACCCAACAACACACCAATACTCAACAACCTTATAGCACCCTATAGGAATCTTGATTCCTTACGCTCCTCCAATAAACTTCTAGCCAGTACCACCAAGGCTAACAACTTAGCTGGGGACTCTCTGTTCTCAAATACTGTTGGAAAACAATGGAACCTCCTGCCATCTGACCTAACCTCACTTCAATCCCCTCGTCTCTTTAAACAAAGTCTTAAGAATCACCTTAGAACTCACTGGCTATGCCCTTGTTGTTACCCAGACTGATACTCTGGGCTTCTCTTTCTCATCTCTTGACTTCCTACTGTCTTCCACTCTTTCCTGTCTACTCCTCTGAATTAACAGCACCTACAAACTGTCTCTACTACTTAGCACCAATTACATATCTTCTCTACTTGGCTATGAATGTACCCTGAAGGTAGTATTCCTGCCATTTTCTTAATACCTCTTCCTTTTTGTACTGTTACTACCTAACCCTTTGGAAATAGTAACTGTCTGCAGTATACTAGAATATCCAAAGATTTAATTGTATTGTAATAATGTATTGGGGTTCACTTGATATTCATACTGTACTATGATCTGAAGGTGAATGTTGTATTTATTATAATGTATCACATAGTCTTCCTAGAATTTTAAAATGTAATACCTTTTTTGACATTTTTTGTGTGGTGGTGGTTGTTTATATGTGGAGCTTTTCTCCCTGGGCCTCTACTGAAAAAGGAAATATATCCAGCTGGACTAGCCCGGTCAACAAATGTAAAATAAATAAATAAATAATACTGATGTCTTTTTGAATTTACTTAATCTCGGAAACATACCCTGTGATGATATACTTGGCTTGCCTGCTCAGAGACTTCTATCCAGGCAAACCAGAACAACACTGCCTATTAGTTGGTTGAGCCCTAAAGCTAAGAAAAGCAGAACAATTAGAGCCCAATTATTTAGAAAGCATTCTTTTCAGAAGTCCAGTTATGAATAATCGAGCAGATTTCTTGGTCCATTGAAAGAAGGAGAGACAGTGAAGATACAAACAGCGAAAGTTTCAACCGAATTGGTCAGGTAACAGGTATATGTATCGAGACAAGATCCTACTTCGTAGAATCTAAGGGTGTGGAGTACAGGAGAAATCACAGACATCTTCTTCCTGTACCAGAATCGATACTAAAGCATTGTTCCTGTGATACAGATATTAGATCTCAGAGCAATCCAGACAAAGTTCCTGTTGCAGAACGTGTCTTAACTTCTGCTTCCATTCCTGATGATGTTACTGATGTCCCTAAAGTTGAACATTCAGCAGAGACAGTCCCAGTTGCTAGACCTGATTCAATTCTATATCACACGATTTGGTCATATTTCCAGACCTAGTGTGAAATGCACAGCAACCTGGACATAATTGTTTATATGTATTTAGTTCTGTATAACTGCATGACAAAGAATTAGCTATATTGATTGCATGTCAATTAATGTTGTCAGCATTGCATGACTTATTTCTCAAAGAGGGAGGATGTAGAATAGTGTGTGTATGTTGTACCTTTAAGAGGCATTTCAAGTTGGCACGTGCATATAAATAACCAGCACGTGTTATCTTTAGTGCCATTTTGGGAGTGTAGCCAGAGAGTGAGCATTTATGAGTGTAATAGCTAGTTTGTTTATAAGTTTCTCTAAGTTAATGTTATTAAGCCTCAATCCTGATGTGTTTGTACATAATAAAGCTGCTTGAACAGAACCCACAAAGACTCATCTATTTTATCCTGACAAGACGAGTGACACCAGGGATGAATTTCTTGTGCCCCATCCAGTTGTCCAAGTTACATTTGAATTGGGTTAGGAAGGAACTCTGCTTCACATGGATGTGTAGCCTTTTCCAGAGAAGGGCTAGTCTCTGGTATACTTATCTGTTTCTCCAGCAGGTCCTATTTATATCACAGGCAAGGTCTAAGTGTTTAGAGTGGGTAATTCTGGTGCTGTTTGTTTTGTGGACATGCAGGATGTGGATCATCGGAGTGGGTTCTGAGAATGCCTTGTATGCCAGGCATAGATCTCCCCTCAGCAGCCAGTAGGAGAAGGGCCTTGAGGTTGTCTGTACAGGACATGTTATTATGCCCTGTATTCTTTTAGTGAGGAACGTTTGTGGATGTTCCAATTGTTGGATGTGCCTGGTTAAGTACATGCCAAAGGGGAACTGTACTCAATGATAGGTCTGGTGAATGCTGAATACAGTGGAAAAATATTTTAAGTTCATCTCTGAAGGTGGAGGGAGGGGTTTGTTCCTTTAGTGATAAGGGTGGATTCCCATATTTTAGGACCATGGACGAAGAAAGAGCAGTTGATGCAGTGTAGCTTGGTATATGAGGGTTGGAAAGAGGCAAGTGTTTGGGAGAAGCATCATGTGCTCTGTGGTTAGTATAAACTTTGGCTAATGGTGGGAATGAGTTATGTTGAAGAAGTCTGAAGATGAGAGAGAGCCTTGTAGCTGCCAAGCTGGACTTGGAACCATTTGGTATTTCTGAGGATGAGGCAGTGGTGCTCATAGGAGGGTGAGTTAGTGATGTAGCAGCAGATTTAGGTTTCAATAGTCTGTAGTGTGGAGGAGTTTTTCTTAGCAGCTGTGGCTATTGTGGTTAGTCTATTTTCAAGCTGAACCAGAAGAACACCTTTGATTATAGTAGCCCTGGTAGGTTTTGATAGGTAGTATAAGAGTTTCCTGACACACAAGAGAAGTGAATTAAATTTTGCCTTTGATTTTCAGTATGAATATGGAAAAAATCAAACGCCAATGGATTAGATTGACAGCGGTGCTAGGTTTCTGTTGAAAAAGAACCCTTGCTTCCTACTAGAAGTTCTACATGAAAATATTTTCATCCCTTTAAAAAACATTTTTAAATCAGTAGAAGCTATAGCAAATTTCAGAAAAAATACCTTTAATCAGTTTTCTTCAAATAAGGTTTATTTGGATTAGTCTTAGAGACTTTATCAGATACAAAAAGTTAGATTGTTTGGAAACAAAATTAACCCTTCAAAATATCAGATCAGCTCTTTATGTCCTGTCCACATTGATTGTCCTTTATTAAAGCAAACACACAAAATACACTCCACTTGGATTATGTTTGATATAGTTTTTTTATACTTTCAATAGAAAAGCCCTCCAAGGCCACGTCAAAGCTCATTCTACTAGGGCTTTTTCTTCCTCTGGTCCAAGAATCTTGTCTCAAAAACTATTTTAGAAGTAGCCACTGTGTTTTTCATTTAAACCTTTACAAGAATGACAAAACAGATGCCTTTTCTAGTGACAGAACTGGTTTTCTTTGATCTGTTCTTCAAAGTATTCTAGACTTAATTTTATAGTCCTCTTTCTAGGTAATCTAAAAGCTTTGGGATATTCCAGCTAGCGAGCAATACTGCAACCATGATCAAATGAAGGAACCAGAACAGTTGGGTAAGAACTTAACCATGACAACACATGTATGAATAGATCACTGTTGCAGTATATGCACCTACACCTCTTCCCTGTTTTCTTTCTTTCTTGTCTTTTTCCTTGGCCAAGGTGGACCTACTATGTCTCTCCTCTAGCCTACTAACTAGAGCCCATTCATGTTTATTCTAGGTCTTAATTTTCATTTTGTGTGTCAAGAAAGCTCTGAGGAACTTCCTGCCTGTATGTCCCTTATGTACTAGCTTGTAGTTTCATGCATAAGCCATAAGGTGAATGTACAGTGCAAGAGGAAAGTGCCCAAACTTTGCTATGCTGGCTGGATGTATACTATCCTTGGCAGGATACTTCTCACTAGTGAGAAATACTGCAATAGTGATCTGCCCAGACATCTACTTTTAAGGTAATTTCTTACACAACCTCTCTACCCTAAGGTTCTGCAAATATTAAGCTGATTATAACAAGTAGATAGCATGCAGAAAACACCAGTGTCTGCATGGGGTGATTTTTAACCTTTCCAAAGAAAAACAACATAATCTTAAACCTTCCCATATGGAATTGCGGCTATATTTTCAGCTACTTTCCTCATTTTGTAAAGTTGCCTTTGTGAGAATGACCTTCCCTTGATGGGTTTCCTTGAAGGAAAAGACAGCCTACATTAAGTTTAGCGGGAATAATCCAGATTGTTAGTTGGGATATTTTGCAGTCACCCTAATGATAATGGACATACAACCCTGTGTTTCCAAATGTTAGCCAAACATTCCACTTACCCTGTACTTATAAGGTCATGAGAAGGCCAAAACATGCATGTCCACAGCTAGTGAGGTTTGACTTTATTGGCCTGAATTTGTCAATAACAGACTTAAAAAGAAAAAGTCATGGACATTCAGAATTGCCATATAGCTTAAACACCTGATGTCCTTATGGGGTCATTTGCATTTATGCCATGTCTCCTCTAATGCAAGAGGTTTCAAGGTATCACACAGTGAAAAATCTAGCTTGACTAGAATTTTCTTTCTTTTTTTTTTTTACCACTCTAGAGTGTGGAAACAAGCATCTAACAATAAGGAAAGATTAGTGAGGACATACTGACTGTGTAGTCACTGACATTCAGAGATCACTGCATTACCTACTTCCTCAGGAATGTGAACAGAGCTATGAAGACTCTGACCATGATAAGATCCAAAATGTACAGGAAGGTCTGACCTTAAACCCTCTGCTGTAACCTCATCTAGGTTGCCATCTCTCTTTCTTACTATGTCCTCTCTGAGGACAGAAATTTCTGGCACAGACGACTATTCAGCTTTTCCTTGGTTATAGAAATTCTGTGAGCTGACACTAAGAAGGGCTAGTCTTAACTTGTGGAGATTCCTAAGACTTGTAGCATTAGGAGTGTCAGTGCCAATGTTGCTACCAAGGAGACCCCACCAAAAGCCAGTCAGTTTGATAAGGGAACATGAGAATTTTCTTCCTCTGCATTTCTCCACTGCCTTAGCAAACATCTTGGTAAACACTTTGGTGGCAGATCTTACACCAGGCAACAGTATCTTAATTTGAGAGTGAAATCCACCCAGCCTAAACCAAAGGAACCTCTTATGTGGCCTCCAGTCACTGATGTGTTGAACATAATGACCATTGACCGTATCCAGCTGCTGTGCCACAGCAGGTCAGTTAGTACCTGAAATCAAATGCTGAAGCTGGTGAGACCCAGAATGGGAGAGAACTTTACTACCCTATGTGGAAGATGGAAACTATGTGGAGTTTTCATGTTCTCCCCATTTCGACATTGGGCTTCCTCTGTGTACTGAAGTTTCATCCACCTCTCTAAAACATGCATCTTGATTACTTGTGCTAAAGTGTCCCTATATATTGCATTTTAAACTTGCTTTTTGCCCAAGTAGTGGCAGAAAAGACAGTTAATAAATTAATAAATTAAAATGAAATGAAAGAAGAGCAGATTATATGGTCCCTTTGTAGAGTATAGTCTGGCCTTGATGATGAAACTGCAGAAAACTCTTTCTGCAAGAGGCTGTAATTGTATGTCCATCTGTTGCTGTATATAGAACTCATTGGGGTATGGCAATTACCCATCAAGCCAGTGCTTTGGTCAATACCCTCTTTTTTTTAAAATCTTTGAACACATCAGAAGAAGGATGTCTAAAAAGACATCATTCCAGAAAAGGCATCCAGAATATCCAGCTAAATCTTATCATTAAAGAAAGGGGTTAGTGAACCCCACTGCCATATTTCTGCACCTATTGCCCTAGCCAGAACACCAGTATAGTCAAATTAACAGCAAGCCAAATGGAAGCCACTGTAGATGTGGTCATAAAGGTCCTTTTCATATGCTCCTTGATCCTAGATTTAGGGAGGTCTGACAGTTTTTCCAGTGTCCAGTTCACTATGAATGACTGGAACAGATGAGACAGAAAAATGGAGTCCCAAAGTGTCACCTCTACTGAAAGCCTTGGTCTTCATTTCAGGTAGACAGGTAAAAGGATATTGTAGTCTGTTGCTTCTGCATTGGGCTGAAGATGTCATATAGAGATTTGCCCAAGATGCTTGGTCAAAATATCTTTTTCATTCCTTCTGGATTTATTTGGGACCCACATTTTCTTAGGACCAGATAAAGATTAATCTGAATGTTTCTAGGCTGCCCAAAATGTGACTTACAGGAGATAACCTAAGGTTCTATATTCATCTTCCCATTGTACTGCTCTAACCATTTGTATTACAAATTCCTGAGGAGCATCAAGCCAATTCATTATGAACTTCATGAGACTGAGAGTCTGCCCAAAGGAGGGGACATCTGTTAGGAATTATAGGGAGGTCTCAAGAAGGTCTGGATTCTCTGGATCTTCCTCCCATGAGAAAATGATAGGGTAGGAGCAATCCCAGACCCCTTGCTGTACAGGAGAAAACCTGAATTTACCTGAAACATAAGCCGACATGTGAATGATGGACACAAATATGGCACTGGAAAATGCAACCTCAGTTTTTGCAGCAATGAAAGCTGGTGATAGAGCTTTTTTCCTATAAGGGCTGGTGCTGGCATCAAACCTTATTCCATAAGAATTCTATCCTCCTTCCTCAGGAACAACGCAAGAAATTAAACAGCATGTGCATATTGTAGCCCAGTCATGGGGTGTGATATAAGCATAGGCATCAACCCACTTTTTCCCATTATTAAACATGGGATTGGGGTGTCATGTCATTAGTGACCATCACCTAGAGCCAGTTTTCACACAGCCAGGTGACATATATGTATATAGATCTACTGAAGTTAATCTACATTTCAGTATGTCAACAGTAGAAATATTGATTGCAAAAGATCTAAAACAACAACAACAAAAAAAAAAAAATAATACCCTAACACAAGTTATTTTCCCCAACCCTGGGAATTGACAGTCTCACCCACATGTTGACAAAAGTGTGTTGCAAAACAAATGTTGACATTTGCAAGTTTTGATTAATAAAAAAGCTCTTCTATATGTAAAAATACTTATTTTGATGTTTAGTCAGAAATGGTAGTGGCTATAGCCAGAAAATTAATTAATAAAAATTGGAAAAGTAAATTTACCCCCACTAGTTTTGAATTTATTAGCATGGCAAAAATTGTTTGCAGTAGTGAATTGCATACTGTAAAGATGAAAACTTCTAATATTGCACGTTCATATAAATCATGACTTAAAGACTTGCTTGAAAAGTATGAATTGTTGTTGATGTATAACTTTGATGTATTGATAAGCTGTGGACCTATGTAAATCATTATTTGTTTTAGAATTGGTTTATTTGTTTTTTTAAAAAATAAATAAAAAATAAAAAAAAAATGGTAGAGGTCCTAATGAAGATACAGAGGAAAGAGATAAATCTTCAACAACAGTTTTACTAGAAAGACACAGAATGTTCCAGTCTCATATTACATATGGTCCATTGTTTAGTACTAGGCTAACTACCCTTGCGAGCCATTGTAAACCTAGCCAATTATTCCATGTGAGACTCAAACCCTGCACCTTCTGTTTGTAAGGCAAACACCTTAACCATTTGGCCACCCTCCCAACCCATCTATTCATTATACCACCTAGGGCTCCATTTGACCATGATCTAGCTCTGCACTGGAACTATAGAGGTTACTAACAAAGTGTAAATGATAAAATTCTTCAGCATAAACTAATTTTATAGTGCTAGAATTCTTTAGATTGTAGGACTTAAACTGGATTTTTTACATAACAATAAGCACAGTAACTAAGTTTGTAGTATTTTCTAAACAACTATGATATTTCATCAACTGCGCAAGTTATACACATACTGTCTACAGCATTTTTTGTCAAGCTGAGAACTTTCATTTGAGGGTAAACAGTTCCGTCTTTGCCATTCAGTGAGATTTTTAAAGAAATATGAAATGTATGAGAATAAAAATATATAAACACAGTAGACATTAGCCACGTATTAATGCAGCACACTGTCCATAAAGTAACCTTTAAGATTAAATTGTTTAATAACCTATATGTATCGTGGTATTGGAGCTATTAATGTAAGGTTTTGGAGCTATTAATGTAAATATCAGTAGGCAACATTAGATGCCTGCAGGCATCTATAGGTTTTAAATAGCGAAACACTTGTAAGTGTCAGTAGGCTTTAATGAGTTTTAAGGATAGCTCCCTGTTAAAGTAATTGTACACTAAATACATACAGTACATCCTCCTTTCTTTAGCCACATAGATAATAATTAAATATGGGGAAATGCTTTCATCTCTACTGGAAAAAGTAAGTACTCTTTCTGATATCACTGTTAAATTTGAATAAGATAGTTCCTATGAAAATCTGTACACTGATTTTGCAAAGAAGATAGAGCAATTTCATGAACAAAAAAGAGGCACACTAGATTAAGAAATACTAAAGAGACATTGATAACTATAAAATCAATGTTGCCTTTACTTGAAAAGAAGCAAAAATGTCCTGTGTGCTTTACAACATCTGTGGCTGTAACAAACAGGTCTAGGGCAAAACATAATAATTCATCTTCTGGTTCTATTTTACAGTCCAAGCTGACTAGTAAATTCTCTTGTAATACTGAAATGGAACTAATTATTTTGCTCATTCCCCTTTGGTTAAACACATTAATGTTTTACTTATCCCTTCCTCTGCCTTTTTAGATAAAACTGGGGGCAGTAAACACTAGTCAGAATGAACAAATAATGACAGTGTTTCAGCAACTGTTACAGGAACAAATCCAATTTAATCTATTCAGCATGGACATTTGGTTAACTTGTATGATGAAGTCTTAAATGAGGAGCATCTGACAGTGATTAATAAAGGACTGAACCTTCTGCCTAATTGTTTTGTTTCCTACTTACAAACTGTGTTTGATAAAAAGTAATTTACCAAGTGCTTAACTTTAAAATATTGGTTCCATAGCAAACCATCTGTTAAACTCCATGTGGACAAAGTGAAGTTCTCCTTTAAAACCACAACTTTTCAAGCAGCCATACAATCCTATGTTTAAATTCTTTGAAGAATGAGTTGTGAATTATTTGAATGACAATCATAGCCATTTGTTAAAAAATACTGGGCACAATTTAACCAAATGTGAGCTGGAAGCTTTGCATACCATTAACAACAATCAGAATGTGGTGATTACTACAGTAGATAAGGGAATGGTGGTGGTGGTGGTGATCGGGTGGGAAGGGAGGACTATGTTGCTGAAGTAATGAACAATTGCCAGATATTACCCCTTGATCAAAGTAAACATTTTAAGCTACATATGGATACATTCCTGAGTGATATGTGGTCTAAAGGGTTAACGTTTCAAAATTAAAAATGAGCTGAATGTCCTTGGCAGAAAGTATTTTCATCTTTTGGCCAATATTCATTATAGCATATTTCTCTCATTCCTGATCACCCTATTGTTTCAAGAAGGTATTCACTTATGGAATCCCTTGATGTTTCTTGAGACTTGCCTGAAATCCTTCTTGGGGTTTAATTTATCAAACTTGTAGAACACAATACAGTTTCTTTCTTTACTGAATAACATTCATGTTGATCCAACACTGTGTGGCTAGGAAAAAAATGGCATGTATCGCTGTAACAGTTTATAATAAAACATACGCATAAATACACAAAAACATATTCGGAGGCACTAGGTACCAATCTGAAAAAGAAACAGTGCCCTCCAAAGCAGACAAGCAAGCAACCTGCACCCCCAAACACAAGCCAGAAAACACATAATTCACCTCAGCAGTGTGCCTCACAACAGCTCTTAAGACAAAACACCATACCTAACACGCTAGTAATAGGAGACTCTATAGTAAAGCACACAGATGTTCCACTCACCAGGCTGAACAAGGAGAAGGTTACTGTCAGCTGCCTCTCGGGTGCTCGGATCCGTCACATAACACAGGCACTTAGGTCACTCCCGAACAAGTACAAATATGACACTGTCATTGTACATGTTGGTGTGAATGATCTAAGACGTACCTCCCTGGACTACATGAAAAGAGACATTGAGGGGCTCTCTGATCATGTAGCCCAAGCTGGTATGACCCTGACCTTGAGTAGCATACTACCTTCACCTAGAATGATACCACAATACAAAGACAAAATGATCAATTTCAGCAATTGGCTAAGCTTCTGGTGTCATTTTAAGGGGATCCAGTGTCTGTCTGCCTGGGATGACATGATAGACAAGCCTCGCTGTTTTGCCAGAGATGGGTTGCACCTGTCACCCCTAGGTTTTTGAATACTGGCCAAGGCTCTTGCCATCCCCATAGTGCCTTTTTTAGGCAAGGCTCAAAGGACAAACCAACCACCGTAACCAGCACAGGTAACCAAAAGCTAAGGGTAATGCTACTCAATGCCAGAAGTCTCAACCTCAAAATGCACACACTTGAGGCTCTCCTCAGCATGGAGAAAATTGATGTTTGTGCAGTGACGGAAACCTGGTTCAAGGCTCAAGAGAGCACCCCAGCACTGCCAGGTTACAATTCATATCATACCTTCCGGCCTCAGTTACCGGATAGCAGTACAAAGGGTGGAGGTGTATCCATATTCATCAAGGATACCCATATCTCCAGGTTAGTAGCACAGCATGATGCCCCAGAGATCATCCATGCACAACTATCAGCAGGAAAAACCACATTTCAAGTCGTAGCCCACCATGTCCCAAGATGCTCACTCTGCATTCCTTGAGACATTGGAAAATATAAAGGTCCTACCCAACACCATAATCTTGGGTGATTTCAACTACCCTGGTATAGACTGGACGAACTACCAATGTTCCAACTCCTATGCTCAGCGATTCATAGAATTTATAAATTCAAATGCCCTTGAACAACTAGTATGTTCCCCCACTAGAGGGGACAATATATTGGATTTAATCATCACAAATATGGGCGCCCATTGTACCACACCCATTATCACCCCCTCCTTGGTCAGATCCGACCACAAACTGATAACCCTGGACATCCTCACTCCTCCACCTCCCCCAATCAAAGAAACCATAGTCAAAAACCTTTCCAAAGCAAACTTCAAACTACTTGCTTCCGAAGTGGAAAGCTTCACTATTCCCTTGCAGAAGGATAATGATATCCAGGATGCAGAATCCTACACCAAGGCACTCTATATGCATCTTCAGGATTGCATGGACCATGCTATCCCAAATAAAACCAAGACTCCTTCCTCAAGCAAGAAGAAACCAGTCTGGTGGACCTCGGCCATAAGCAAACTTTACAATAAAAGGAGGAGACTTATACAAAAAAAGGCCAAATCTCAAGTAGAAAATCATCCCTGATCAGCATTAGTAAGAAATTGAGGGCCCTCATCAAGTCAACTAAAGCTAATTTTGAAAAGAAAGTTGCCAATTATAACTATTACCATTCTAGGAGATTGTGTAAGTCCAATTATTACTGATATGTTGGTTAACAAGGCTCTATCTAAAGCTAAAAACACTGCCTCCATGGGACCAGATGGTGTCCGAGTCTGTGTCATACTCGAGCTCCAAAAGGAATTAACCCCGCATCTTAATACCCTGTTCAGTCTCAGCCTCTCCACAGGACATGTGCCCATGGAATGGTGCACGGCAATGGTGGTCCCACTACACAAGAGTTGTGCCACAACTGACCCTGGGAACTACCGACCAATAAGCCTGACCAGTCTGATCTGTAAGGCTATGGAGCGAATCATTATGGAACTCATAAATGGAGAGATTGGGAACCTCCAGTCGCTGGACCCCATACAGTTCGGCTTTGGCAAGGGCAGATCATGCCTCCTGAACCTGGTGGATTTCTTTGAGACAGTTACTCAGGCTATAGATAAGGGAAAGGAGGTACACACGGCTTACCTTGACCTTGCTAAAGCATTTGACACCATTCCCCATTCAGGTATTATTGATAAGCTCACCAGCCTGGGCATAAACCCTTACGTCACAAGATGGATCGCAAACTGGCACTCAAACAGAGCCCATAAAGTAAGAGTAGCGGGATCTATGTCTGAATCCAGACCAGTAATGAATGGTGTGCCTCAGGGCTCTGTCCTGGGGCCCCTCCTGTTTGGCATATACTTCTCAGAAGTACAGGCAAGCATGGAAGGGCTGTGGCTGACTAAGTTTGCGGACGACTGCAAACTGGGTGCTATAATAGAGTCTCTGGCCAACATGGAGATCCTCCAGAAGGGCCTAACTGAGACTGATGCATGGTGTCAAAGCCATGGTCTCAAGCTAAATGCAAAAAAATGCGTAGTAATCCCCTTTGGAAAAAACAGAGTACCCGCAAACCACAATATAGGAGGTAATCCCCTGAAATCTGAAGAAGAAATAAGGGATCTAGGGACCCAAGTAGATAGCCAGCTTTCCTTTGATAACCATGTTGCCAAAGTGGTTAGAAAATTCTTCTATGTGACCCATCTGATCATGAAAGGGTTTGCATCAAGATCTAAGGATGTAAAGGTGCCCCTCTACTCTTCCCTCATCAGACCCATTATTGAGTACAGTGCACCAATTGGATTGTACCTGGCTAGACATCTCCAGCAGCTGGAGAGACCACAAAGGTGCCTAACCAAGAGGATTACTGGCCTCAAACAGTTGCCCTATGCAGCACGATTGAAAAATCTAAGACTGTTCTCTGTTGCATACCGCTTTCTCAGAGGTGATCTCTATCTAACGTACAGAGCCATGTCCAACCCAGAATTGTTGAACATGCTCCATCTTAGCAAAACCAAATCTACTCGAGCTACACGCTCTAGGGATATAAACCTCAACATAACAATGAATAGAACATGCTGGAGGGATAGATTCCCTTTGCAGAGACTTCCCTTACTATGGAACAGGGTCCCGATCTACATAAGACAGAGCCCTCACTATCACTCTTCAAGAGGAACCTTGATGAGTGGATGGGTAACAGAAAGTTCACACCGGGGATCACACCAACAGCACTACTAGATAGGGGCAAAGGGTACTAGCTGCTAGTACAAGGGTCTAGGGAACTACTAAAGGGGTGGTGAATACCGCACAATGTGGCTGGGCTAATATATGCCTTCAGGCAGATATCCCAGTACCAACCTATGAACCTATAAGTGTATTACTGCTAAAAAATAAGCATATACTATAGCAATAACTGATGATGGCAGTGTGGTATATTGAAGATTTACCACTGTTGGTGTGATTAAATAAAGCCAGATGCAAGTAAATCTTCAATATACCACACCATGGAGTCAGTTATTGCTATTATACAATGACATAATTTAAGAAAAAAATTACTTACTTTTCTTAAATAAAGTCTTTGTATAATAGCACCATGGTGTTCTTCTGCTTCTGCTGCATATCCTGTTGCTTTTTTTTTTTTTTTTTAATGTACTTTGCATGCCTATGACTTGCATTCCCACACTTACCCAGTTCATCAGTGCTTTGGAAAGGAAACAATGGAGAAAGGAAGGTCTCCATTGCTCCCTTTCTTTTAAACAAAAAGAAGGCTTTGGACACTTTAGGGGAGTAGAGAGATAGAATAGAGGAAATACAAGGAAAATCAGGTACGTTTCTTTAGTTTTGAATAACATACTTGATTTTCCTAGTATTTTCTCCGTCCTGTCTCTCTCGTATGTCCTGACTGTCAGGATTTCTAATTTTATTTATTTTTGTTTAAAAAGTTTAAAAGTTTCAGTATATAACACTGGAAGAAAGTCTGAGTGACTAGACCTTTTTCCATTGATTGTATGCTCAGATTTAGAGTGGGCACGCTGGTTGGGCTGACCAATCAGCATGCTACTTTTTGAATGCTAATGGCCAGTCATTGTATAATACGCTTTTTCATCCATTTAGCTTAATCTGTCCTTCTTCAGAGTGTACATAATTCATAAATGTAATGGCTATTTATACATTCAATACACCTAATTCATAAATGTAATGGCTATACATTCAATGCACCAATCGCATTAAAGCAATTAATGCATATTCATTACGTACACCACCACTATTCCCCATTCTTACTTTTAGGAACCTAATAACTAAATAAGTGATCCTACTCTGATGTAGTACATTATCCATGTATACACTTGATAGTAAGTTAAAAAATAGGATAACATTTTTATGTTTTGAATCACCTCTCTCCTAAAAAAACAATCTAACTTTATAATTAGATAAAAACTTGTTTCATATAAGTAAAGTGTGTTTTTTAACAGTAATAAACTTCATTTTTTTATTATAAACTGTTATAGCAACTTGCACCATTTTTTCTAGCCACACAGTAGTGGATTTGATATTTTATTTGTTGGTGATGTTTTTTATGTAACATTCATGTTGAAAATATTTGATGTTTTAGATCTAAGCACAACTACCCCCCCCCCCCTCCAAAAAAGTATGGATTAAGGCTGTGTGCCATTTTTTGGAATATTCCAACTATTGTAATGCATTTTGTAATGCAATTTTCTTTCGTCTTTTAGAAATGATACTTGAAAAATATTTTATTTTGACAACCACTTCTGCTTTCAGCTTAGGACACTGCAATTGGAGTAGCTTTTGCTACATGCATGTGAACATATTCACAGGTTGCTTTGACTATGCCATCATGTGTAATTCTGGCTTGAACTCCTATTTCTATCACATGAAAATGTGGAGACAATTCTTAGATGGCTGTTTTTATAGAGGAGTGAAGTTAAGGAATTAAATTATTTTGCTAATTTTTTGAGTTGAGATCTTTATGGAATTAGTTACAGTGACTTACGATTTATTTATGTCTAAGTTTTTGGATGTCACCATTATCAAGTTACTGGATGGATACATTAATATCACAATGTATATGAAGCCATTTAGTAGATATTCCTTATTATTAACCTCAAGTTGGCACCCGAGACATGAAGAAACAATATTCTGAAGTCATAGTTCCTGAAGTTGAGGAGATTTTGAACCAGCAAATGGATTTTGAAGGGGAAGTTGAAGAATTAGGGCAGTGCTTTAAAGTAAGGGTTATCATGATACACGGGCCAAAAAGGAAATGCATGAACCACTTAACAGAGACCGGGAGGAGACCATGTTGTATTGGTCAGGAGGAGGAGTAATGATAGGAGGAATATACCATCCTTGGAACCAAAAGTTTTAAGACAAGGGAAGTATTGAAAAAACATTGGCACCATTTAACAGTTGACGTATTTTTCAGTATTGCGTTGGCTTCTGAATAAAAGGTTACTTATCACAGGGAAAAGAGCACAGGGTAGTGTTAGTCTGCCTAGCAAAAAGTGACCAATGATTGTTACTAACTGATGTAGAACCACACAAAAGACGTTAAACATTTCAAAAGTGTAGCAACGCTAAGGAGAAGGAAGGCTGACTCCCTGGACACAAGGTGTCAGGAGGCATGGTCAGCAGATTCATTTTTTTTCATAGTTTTGCTCCTCACATAAATGTAAGGGTAGGCATTAGGATCTGGTGATCCTCCTTAGTAGAGAAGGAAGGAGAGTCAGATTGTAGAAGAGACAGTTTTTTAGCACTCATAAAGGTGTAAGGTTATAAGACCTGGAAGAGTAGCACCAGATTGGAGAACATGGACCTTTTTTATTATTTGATGCTCAGCATAGTATTGAGGGGCACCAGATCAGGGAGTAGTAGCAAGCACCAAATGAACCAGCTATGTCTATGA
>NC_056725.1:121029382-121134382 GCF_019279795.1 Protopterus annectens
ATGTTATAAGAAACAGTTAACTACATTAAGTGTTGAAATGAAAAGCAAAAGAGAATTTACTGCGAAATAGGATCATAGGAGGCTGCTAGGCTAATGGCCCCAGGGTCCTTACAAGCCTAACCAAGTTTAACCTATGTTCCCAAGGGTGTCTGGTTCAAGCAGACACTGAAATCAGCACCTATTGCCCCTGTCCAAGATGGACACATGTGGAACCCCCGGGTTGAATTTCCAGTTACCCATCCAGTTGTCCAAACTGTGTGTACATAGGGCCAACAAGGGGCTTTATTTAACATGTATAGAAAGCTTGCTTCAAAGGTGGGGTAACCTCTGTGAGACAAATCTGTCTTTCCAACAAGTACTGCAGATGGCACATACCAGGTTAAGGTCCTTTGAGTGAGTGATCTGTGTGCCATTTGACTTGTGAATGTGCAGCATCTCCATCAAAACTGTGCCAGAAATTGCTCTGTATGCAAGACACAGGTCTCCTCTGTACAGTCTGTAAGACACAGAGTAAAGTGACAGTGATTTGTCTGTCCACCTAAGACAGATTTTGAAGACCCTGAATTTTCTTTGTAAGAAACCTTTATGGTTTCTCCAGTTGCTGCAGGTGTTTAGAAAGGAACATACTAAAGAGAGTGTTGTACTCCATTATTCGCCTGATGAGGGAAGAGTACAGGGAGGTTATAACCTCTTCTTTTCTGGAGGCAATGCCCTTACTTATGAGATGAGCAGTATAAAATTCCCTTTTTACCACTGTGGAGATATGGTGATTGAAGTTAAGGTTGCTATAAACCTTTGTGCCCAGATCTCTCACCATTGACTGTGTGCTTAGGGTATTGCTAATGATGTGGTAGTTTACAGGAACATCACCCTTTCCAAAGGGGATGATAATGCATTTTTTTGCATTATGTTTAAGATAATGACTTTGGCACCAGTTGTTAGTCTGCATAAGACCTTCTGGCAAGATGTTGACATCGCTAAGGGTTTCAATGATCACTCTCAGCTTACAGTCATCAGCAAACTTTGTCAGCCACAGTTCTTTAGTTTTAGCCTGTACTTCGGAGAAGTTGATTCCCAACAGGAGGGGTCCCAGAACCGATCCCTGTGAAACACCACTGGTTATGGGTCTGCTGGAGGAGGAGCAGTCCCCTATTTTGACAGTATGAGTTCTATCAGGGAGCCATTTTGAAACCCACCTGACACTATATGGGTTGATACCCAGCTTGGTGAGTTTATCAATGATACCTGACTGGGGGATTGTGTGAAATGCATTGGCTAAGTCTAGGTAGGTTGTATGCATAGATTTGCCATCATCTGGGGCTTTGGTGACTGTCTCAAAGAAGTCCACTAAGTTTAATAGGCATGATCTCCTCTTGACAAAGCCAAACTGGGTGGGGTCCAGCATTTGGAGATTTCCTATATCTTTGTTAAAATGGTCCATGATGAATCAGTCCATGGCCTTGCAGATAAGGCTGGCAGGCTAATGGGTCTGTAGTTCCTGGGGTCCATGGATGCATCCCCTTTGTGCAAAGGGATGATGGTAGCTGTTTTCAATTCCACTTGGACAAAGCCAGTGCTTAGGCTATGATTGAAAAGTGTGCTCAATGGTGATGCTAATTCCTGTTTTAACCCATGCAGAACACAATCTGGGATGTTATTTGGTCCCATAGAGGCTGTGGTTTGGCCTTGGAGAGGGCATTTAAGATCTGCTCCTCAGAGATACTAGGTGGGGCAGGTGTTTGGGATGCTTTGGGGTATATGTGGCTGGAGAGGGAAGTGAAGTTTTCATCACCAGGTTTGCTATATCCACAGGTTATGTATATGTAGTAACATTAACTACAAGTTCAGCGCAAATCTGGGCCTTACCTTTGAGGTTACGGACGTAACTAAATAACACCTTGTGGTCATCCTTAGTTAAAGTTAGGGGAGCTAATTTGGATTTGTAGTTACCTTTGGAGGACTTCTCTAAGAGTCTTGTTTGCTTATTTAATTTGAGGAGGGAGTGCTTCCACTTTTGAGACTGTTCCTTCCTGCTCTTAGTCAGAAATTTCTTTCTCCTGTTTTATAGCTAATTTATGGCCGTTGTCACCAGGCAGGTTTATTTTTCCTTGAAGATTTTGCTTTGATTCTATCAGGTATGGCTAAGTCAATACAGTTGTACAGGTGCTTGTATAAAGCATTTGCGTATAATTCAACATAGGTGTTTGTTCCATCAGTGGGGGGAGGGGCTATGAAGTTATTTATGCTGTCATGTAAAAGGTTGCAATTGGCCTTGTAGAAGTTTTTTAGTCTAGTTGTTGCTAAGGGTGAGTCTTGTGTTATAGTTACTTTTAGCGAGACTGATTTGTGGTTAGATTTCACCAAAGATGGGCACACACTGGGAGTGGTCAGCAGTCTCTCATGTTGCTAAGCACCAGATCTAGGATGTTTGAGCCCCTTGTGGGTGTGCCAACCAGTTGGTCCAAGGCATTGGAGTTATGTATAATTTACCAGTCTATGGACAGGTAATTAAAGTCACCCAAAACCAGGGTGTTTGGTTGTATCTTGCTTGACTCAAGTAGATAAAAGTAAGCTGAGTGGATGTCCTGATTCATGGAGTCAATTGCCCCTGAAGTAATTTAAGGGAATCATACTGTTTAACCAATCTAGAGGTATATTTATCTTAAATGAATGCTGATACACCACCTCCTTTAGTTCTCATGCTTTCAGTTTGTGGTCTGAATGTGTAGAAAGAAATGGAGTCTATATTATATTGTCAAAATGGCATTAGAGCGAATGCCATTTCGATGACTAATATAGAACAAAGTACGAAAACAGCAAAATCCCAGGTCACTGATTTTTTTTCCTAAGGAAAAAAATCGGTAGACCAACATGACAAATAACACCAGTAAAAACATGTCAAAGTGCCTCCCACACACCACCAACTAAATATACCAACTCCAAGATTGCTGTACAGTGGGTTAAAGGGCAATGTCTTGGCTCAGACTAAGTGATTTCTTCCCTAGGAGAGAAATCGCTGACCTGAGCTTTTGCAGTTTTGGGAGTTCACTCTATATTTGTCATCAAAATGGCATTTGCTGTAATGCTATTTCGACAATATAACATAGACCCAGGAAATGTAACCTGTTATAGCTGGGGTGCTCTCCACAGCCTTAAATTAGGTCTCATTGACAGTACAAATGTCAGCATTTTCCCGGGTGAGGAATGCTTTCAGTGAGTGCAGTTTCCAGTTTAGACTCTTAGCATTTAGAAGCATAAACTTGAGGTTGTTTTTAGAAGGCATTTTTACTTCATGAATTTTGGTATTTATTTAACATTTGTTTACTGGGAAAGTCCAACTTGGAACAAAGCCAATTTTCAGTGGTGGCCTGGGGAGAAATACTCCAGACGCATGTCTTTGTAACATGGGAGGAAGCCCACACAAATGCAGAGCGGACATGCATACTCCACACAAAAGGCACCCCAGCTGAGAATCTAATTGGAGAACCTCTTGCTGTGAGGTGACAATGCTACCGCTGCACCACTGCACTGTTGTTCTTGTGACATTGCTAAAAAGGCACTTTGGGAATGGCAAGAGCCTTAGCCAGTAACCAAAATCCCAAAGGTGACAGATGAAGACCATCTCTAGCAAAGCATCAAGGTCTGTCGACTATGTCATCCTAGGCTGACAGATACCGGATCCCCTTTGAATAACATCAGAAACCAAGCCAATTGTTGAAGTCAATGATTTTTTGTTTGTATTGAGGTATCATCCGAGGCATAAGTAAAATACTGCTTAAGGCTTTGCAGGCAAAAGTGTTTGCACCTGTAACCATATATAACATTTTCTTCCATTGTAAAATATGCTACATTATTACAGTATTCAAGGGAAGTAGCTAGACTGAATGATGAATATAAAGCAAAAAACTCAGAAATACCAATGTGATTCAGAGGACTGTAAATTGACTATGGTTTCTATTTGGAAGAAACAAAAACAACAAACAAATCTATAAGTTTCCAGGAAGGCAGTGTGTGGATATCTCACACTAAATATATGGGTAAAAGAAAACGGCAGCAGAATAAATTTATCTTAAAACATACAAACACTTTAGACTCTGGAACTACAGATTGTTCTTCTACTTATATAGATACTGATTTTAATTCATTTCTTTGAGTCTGGAGATGAACATGGGTGGTGGAACAGCCTTAGGTAAGCTGGCACCCTAGGCAAAAAGGCTACATGGTTCCCCCCTACACGCACACACACACACACACACACACACACACACACACACACACGCACGCACGCACGCACGCACGCACACACACACACACACACACACACACACACACACACACACACACACACTGCCTCATTCCATCCTGACCTACTCACACCATCCAGATTACTTATTTTTTTCTTCCTTTTTCTCACAGTTTGTCTTATGCTACAATTTTTTCCTTAAGTTATTCATTCCTTCATCCATCGTGTTCTATTTAAGCAAGACTGCATTTTGATAACATGGAAGAAACAATTGTATTAATCTGAGGGTTAGTGACTGCAGGGCCCTCAGTAGCCATAGAGGTCTAGATGCTCTGTGGTACATTTTAAAGTTTTTAAATGACCTTTTTATCCAGTGATTGCCTGAACAAAAACATGATCAAAGAAAGAAAGAAGTTTAGCCTTACTCTTCAACTTTATTTTTTCCTGCATCCTTTCGCACATTTTCTACACTATAATAATAACTGCAGTGAAAATAACTGATTTAAGCTGTGTGGGTCTGAGGGCTGTTAGGCCCACAGAAGCCATGAGGTTTTTAGATGCTGTGAGATGCATTTTCGAGTTTTTTAAACAATCTTTTCACTCAGAGGTGGCTTGAATGAAAACCATGAGTAAGGAATGAAATTCAGTCTTACTCTTCAACTTTTCTTTTTTGTGCATCCTTTCAATGCACCCTAAGTGACCCAAACTACCCTATAGTAACTAAATTAAGCTGGGGGGGGGGGGTTGGAGGCTGCAAGACATTCAGTATCCATGGGGTTATAAATGCTCTGAGGTGCATTCTAGATCTTTTTTTTACAAACATTTAATTCACAGATGACCTCAACAAAAATTATGTATACAGAAAAGAAATTCAATCATACTTTCATACTTTTGTATTCCAAGGAAGAAATTAGTTGTATCTAGGTTTTAATGTTCAAAGCCAAACACCAGTTCAGAATACAATAAGGCAAATGTCTGTGAGGATACATATATCATAGGTTCATAGGTTCATACTAGGCTATCTGCCTTAGGGCATTTATAAGCCTAGCCAGAGTGTGTTTGGCTTTCGCCACCCATTTTAAATGAATTTTGCTATGCCCTTTTTCGAGGTTAGTATACTGTGCCTCTGCCTAACAGTGACACAGAAGTGATACCTGTGGTAAACCTACTATCTCCCATCCACTCATCAAGATTCCTCTTGAAGAGAGTCAGTGAGGGACTCTGCCTAACCTGGACTGGGATTTTATTCCAGAGTGAAGGGAGCCTCTGGGTTATGAATCTGTCCCCCCAGCATGTCCTATTTATTTCAGTGCTTAGGTTCAAGTCTCTCGAGCGTGTAGCTCGATGGGATTTGGATTTTTTGAGGTGCAGCATGTCCATTAATTCCTGTATCCAAGAGTAATACTTGCCCCCTACCCCTACTTCAGAATAGGTAGTTGCTTTCTGTGTATCACCCTCTGGTGTTAAATTGGGATTAAAATTAAGGCAGATATGCTCACAGCCATTTTTCAAGCTGCTGCTGTTGCTGTTAGATTTATATAACAGCAAGAGCAGCAGCTTGAAATATGGTTGCTGCTGTTAGTGTCTTTTGGGGGGAAGGGGTATATAAATCTAACTTCTGACTTCAGACTAGTAGCAAAACTGAAAAAAAAAATATAGTATAACATATTTTCTGTCAGACATATATAAGTAGCACACTTATTTACTTTCCCCCTAAACATAGCCACCTATATATGCATCATTGGTTTGATTTTGAGAAAAAAATAAAAAAAAAATGAACAAAAAAAATAATGATTACAATGATGTTTCCAACTTGTTGCTTCTGGAGACAGTATAGTGTCCATATACAAGCTGTAGTGACCCTCTTTGCACCCTTCTGAAGTTTTTGAGAAAAGTTAAGTAAATAATGACCACACTATCCCCAGTGCAACAAAAGATATGGGGAAGGGACAACTGAGACTTGGAGGAATGTTAAAAGAAATAATGACATTATCAGCCCCTACACAAGTACAGAGACATTCCGTGTACACTTATGAGCAAGGCTGGTTTTAGAGTAGGTGGAGTTCATGGTAGAGGTGATTAGTAAGCTCATGTCAAAATCCACATATACAGCCTTGTTATATGTGTGTGTGTGTATGGGGGCAGCAGGGGGTCACAGCCCCCAGAAGTTCTGAAGGTCCGAGTATTCTGTGATGAATTTTTCCCTTATTTTTTGAACGATAATTGTTAAACTGAACAAGTGACAACAGGGTCAGTTACTTTCATCCAGGCAACCCCTCACCAAGCAGTTATAGCTACTTCTATGTACAATTCAGACCTCTGATTGAGTTAAAAGTAGATGACCATGTAATCATTTTCATCATTGTCCCAAACAACAGTTGCCACACATTAAACTATTGCATATTGGGGTCTGGCTATGATGCTGACAGGATAGTAGCAGATTTCTTCTTAAATTAAAACTTTCTTTAAGATAGTATCAAGAACTTTTTTTGATATTTTGAGATTTTCCTGTCAAATTTTATCTGGAAATATATCTTCACATAAAACTTGGAAGTGAGTCATTTCAAAGCTAGATCCCAAGATTCATTCTTCAAAAAAAAAAAAAAAATTAATCTTTTCTCATTAATATTCAGGAATTGTCCTTAAAAATGGACAAAATGGACATAAAACTTGATCATTCTAAAGAAAAATGCTTCTTAACTAATGGACCAAATTAAATAAGCATTACAGTGGCAGAATGTTCAAATATCTGGCAGCAAACACTCTCTGTGTGACAATGAAGGGAGGCTAAATGAAGATGAACATAATATTAAAACAAAATACCATTCTTCTGAATAAAGCTGATGACCTAGACAATAGGTCTCATTGAAACAATATTAGAATCTTAGGTTTAACAGAAGAAATAGAAGGAAACAACATGGCAAATTTTCTGATATCCTGGCTTCCCAAAGTACTAGATTTACCTGAAGCAATGTCATTTTCAGTATTGAGAGAGCACTCAGATCTCTGGTTGCAACATCTTCTTCAAGGAATAATATTTCTTAAAGATCTATAATTGTAATTTTTTTTCCTCACAAGACAAATATTTAATTCTTAAAACTGCTTGGTCAAAGTCTCCCCTTAAAATAGAAGACAAAGTTATTAATTTTGACAATGACTACTCCACTTCACTCATTTCCAAATGAAAATGTTTCCTTCCATTAACAAGAGAACTGAAATTAAAACTCATTTATTGTTTCCGGCCAGGCTAACAATCTTTCTTTCTGATGAAGATTTTGATGCACCTTTATCATACTTGAAAACAAGTAACGTATTTGAAGAAAAAGAGGATATGGACTGGAACAGTGTTTTCTTAAAGAGACAAGCTGAAAGACTTGGGTGGAAGATAAATGAAAAAAAGAAAATAAATTAAAGGCCAAAAGACTTAACCATTACTTAATGTCAATATGTAAAAATAGATTTCATTTTTTCTTTTTCTTTTCCTTTTGTTAAGTCCTTAATACAACTGAACCTGATTCGTTTAACATCTTGATGAAAACAAGGGGGGACTTTGATGTCTTTACACCAAGGTAAACTAACTTATTTAATTACTTTCTATCTATATCCTTTATAAAGCTAACTTCCTTATACTTTTCTTTAGATATTATATTATAAATTAACAGTCACAAAATGGTTTTCTATGACTAGTTATAATAGCATAATCATAGAGCTATAGCTAATATTATTTCTTCTACTAATGTTTTTTTTCCATTGTGATTTGCTTATAATCCGGGTCTCCCTTTCTTTTGAATAATTAATATCTATTCTGTTATGTGGCCATCTATAATGTGAAAATTTAACATTAATATTAGCACATTACATAGTTTTTATTTATTATATTCCTTAGTGTCACTAATGTTGAGGTCATACTTCATAGTTAACTTGTTTATTTTCTTTGTCATATACTTCTGATCTCTGTTTTCCCAAAGTGACCTGTTTTATTCTCAATATAAGGATTCCTGTATTAGTGGTTAATAGTGTGATTCTTTGTGGTAAGTGAGTGTGTCAGAACTGCTAGTGACATGATTGTGTGTGGGTGATAATGTATTCACTTGTTCTTGAATATGTGTTATGATTTTTTTGAATTGTATGGTGAGACTTGGTAGTTTGGGATTAGTTGTTTCTGAGAGCAGTTGTGTTTTGTTATTCTCTTTTCCCTTTTTTATAACTTGATCTTGGACTCATTAGTGGATTGTGGTGAGTGAATGGTTTTGTGGTAAAGATGATGCGAGGTGTTTTTGTTTTTAGATTTTGGGTATGAGTTGGGAAGAAGGACAGAAAGGCATTGGAAGACACAGGGTTAAATTTGTTTGAACTGATGGATAAGCAATAGATCTTGTATCATAGTGCTCCAGCTTTCCAAACTAGAGTTGATTGCAGACTATCTTCTCGTCCTTTACTTTTACTGAATTTAATCTTCCTGCTGAGTATGTGTGATGTATCCCACTGCTAGTAATGAGTGTTGCTGACATAAATACTTACATTAATTGCCAATTAAATACCTAAACTAACCTGCAATTAAAATAAATTGTTTAAAAAAACTTTAATTACAATATAATTTAAATATTTAAAATAGAAAAGTATTTATACTTGATAATTAATTGTGATAGTTGTTCTGAAGAAGTCTTTAGTATTAAGATGAAACCTAGGTTAACAACACTTGTGTACCGTGTTTTGCTTTGGTTCATGTGATAGAATAAAGTGGACATTTATCCTAATTTGGATTCTTCAGTTTGGTTTGTTGGTTCCTACATTTGAGCTGCCATATCTTTCAGAATTCGAAGTTTATATATCAAATTACCTAATAAATAGAGTAGACAAAGTTAAAGTCGTACCTTGTCCACTTTCAGACCACAGTGCAATAACTTTTGGTTTACTTCTAAAATGTAACAACAGTATTCCTATTAAATGCATACCTGCTTATATATCCATGGGATGCTTTAAAAGCATATTTATATGGTAGAAGTATAACCTAGTATGCCTTAAAGAAAAAAAAAAAAACAATGGGACAAGGAAATAATTTTCCTACAAGAAAAACATAGACAAACTAAAATTATATAGTCAGAAAGCAAATACAAATTTGGCAAAGGAGATAAATAATCTAAGTGACAAATATTTGGAAATCCTAAATCATAAAACTATGATTAATTTGGAAAGAATTAAAATAGTTAACTTCTCTGTCATTCCTAAGTCTGTACCTAAGTTGGCTATAGAAAAAAAATATTTAATAAATCTGATCATATTAAGGAGGCACTCGGAACTAAGGTCTGGTGGCATGATGCCAGGGTAATCCTATGGCTAGGCTTGTAAAGGCCCTAGGGCCATTAGCCTAGTACACACCTATGAACCTATGAAATATATTCTGCTAAGAAAAAATAAGGTCACTAAAATAGAAGATCATCATCTTCTTCTGGCTGTTCCTGTTAGGGGTTGCCACAGCGGATCATCTGTTTTCATTTCTTCCTGTCCTCTGCATCTTGCTCTGTCACACAAACCACCTGCATGTCCTCTCTCACCACATCGATAAACCTTATCTTAGGCCTTCCTCTTTTCCTGTTACCTGGTAGCTTCATCCTTAGCATCTTTTTTCCCAATATACTCAGCATACCTCCTCAGCACATGTCCAAACCAATGTAATCTTGCCTCTCTGGCTTTGTCTTCAAATCTTCCAACCTGGGCTGACCCTCTAATATACTTATTCCTAATCCTGTCAACCCTCGTCACATCCAGTGCAAATCTTAACATCTTTAACTCTGCCACATCCAGCTCAAACTCCTGCCTTTTTGTCAGTGCGACTGTCTCCAACCCATATAACGTAGCTGGTCTCACTACCCTCTTGTAGACCTTCCCTTTCACTCTTACTGGTACTCGTCTGTCACAAGTAACTCCTGACACTCTTCTCCACCCACTCCATCCTGCCTGTACTCTCTTCTTCACCTCTCTTCCACACTCACCATTACTCTGAGCTATTGATCCCAAGTATTTAAACTCATCCACCTTCACCACCTCTTCTCCTTGCATCCTCACCATTCCTCTATCCTCTCTCTCATTCACACACATATATTCTATCTTAGTCCTGCTGACCTTCATTCCTCTTCTCTCTAGAGCATATCTTCATCTTTCCAGGGTCGTCTTCACCTGTTCCCTACTCTTACTAAAGATCACAATGTCATCTGCAAACATCATAGTCCAGGGGGACTCCTGTCTGATCTCGTCTGTCAACCTGTCCATCACCATTGCAAATAAGAAAGGGTTCATAGCTGATCCTTGATGTAATCCCACCTCCACTTTAAATGCATCCATCACTCCCACCACAGACCTCACTGCTGTCACACTACCCTCGTACATATCCTGTACCACTCTTACATACTTCTCTGACACTCCCAACTTCCTCATACAATACCACAACTTCTCTCTAGGCACCCTGTCATATACTTTCTCTAAGTCTACAAAAACACAATGCAACTGCTTGTGACCTTCTCTGTACTTCTCCATCAGCACTCTCAGAGCAAACATTGCATCTGTAGTGCTCTTTCCCGGCATGAAACCATACTGCTGATCACTAATTATCACGTCCCTTCTTAACCTAGCTTCCACTACTCTTTCCCATAACTTCAAGATGTGACTGATCATGTTAATCCCTCTGTAGTTACTACAGCTCTGCATATCACCCTTATTCTTAAAAATCGGTACCAAAACACTTCTTCTCCATTCTTCAGGCATCCTCTCACTTTCCAAGATTTCATTAAACAATCTGGTTAAAAACTCCACTGCCATTTCACCTAAACACTTCCATGCTTCCACAGGTATATCATCTGGACCAACAGCCTTTCCATTCTTCATCCTCTTCATAGCTATCCTTACTTCCTCCTTGCTAATCCATTGTACTTCATATTTCACTATCTCCACATCATCCAACCTTCTCTCCCTCTCATTCTCTTCATTCATCAACCCCTCAAAGTATTCTTTCCATCTCCTCAAAACACTTTCCTTGCTTGTATGTTTCCCTCATTATCCTTTATCACCTTTACCTGCTGCACATCTTTCCTAGCTCAGTCCCTCTGTCTAGCCAATTGGTGCAGGTCTTTTTCTCCCTCCTTAGTGTCCAACCCTTCATACAGCTCTTCATATGCCTTATCCTTAGCCTTCACCACCTCTCTCTTTGCCATGCACCTCATCTCCTTATACTCCTGTCTACTTTCTTCATCTCTCTGACAATCCCACTTCTTCGCCAACCTCTTTCTCTGTATACTCTCCTGTACTTCCTTATTCCACCACCATGTCTCCTTTCTGTTCTTCCTCTGCCCAGATGTCATACCAAGCACCTATCTAGCCGTCTCCCTTACTAGCTCTGTTGTAGTTACCCAGCTATTCGGTAACTCTTCACTGCCACCCAGTGCCTGTCTTAACTCATCCCTGAACTCCACCTCACAATTACCCTTTTTCAGTTTCCACCATTTGATCCTTGGTGCTGCCCTCACACTCCTCCTCCTCTTCTTGATTACCAACGTCATCCTACAAACCACCATCCTATGCTGCCTAACTACACTTTCCCCTGTCACCATTTTACAGTCTCCAATCTCCTTCAAACTGGCCCTCCTACATAAGATATAATCCACCTGTGTGCATCTTCCTCCACTCTTGTATGTCACCCTATCCTCCCTTTTGTTAAAATACGTATTCACCACAGCCATGGCCATCCTTTTCACAAAATCCACTATCATCTGACCTTCTGCATTCCTTTGTTTAACATCATACCTACCCATCACATCCTCATCCCCTCTGTTCTCTTCACCAACATGCCCTTTGAAATCTGCTTAAATCACCACTCACTCACCCTTGGGTACAGTCATCACCACTTCATCCAACTCACTCTAAAATGTTCTCATCCATCGCACACCCAACTTGCACTAACAACATTCATCATTACAACTTCAATTTCCAGCTTCATAAACATCACTCTGTCCGACACTCTTTTCACCTCCAAAACACTCTTAGCATACTGTTCCTTCAGGATAACTCCTATGCCATTTCTCCTCCCATCCACACCATGATAAAACAATTTGAACCCACCTCCAATACACCAAGCCTTACTCCCCTTCCATCTGGTCTCTTGCACACACAATATACCAACCTTCCTTCTGTCCATCATATCGGTTAGCTCACTCCCTATACCAGTCATACTGCCAACATTCAAAGTTCCGACCCTCACTACCACAGTCCTAGCCTTTCTCCTCTCTTCCTGCCTTCGGCAATGCCTTCCACCTCTTCTCCTCCTTCGGCCAACAGTAGCCCAATTTCCACCAGCACCCTGTTGGCTAACAGTACTGGTGGCAGTCACTGTTAACCCTGGCCTCGACTGATCCAGTATGGACATATTTACTAGTGTCCGGATACTCTGACAAAATTTTGAAATCATTGTAATGCATTAAACAACAATAATCCAACTATGGACTCTCAAGAGAAAATTAAAATGTTTATAAGAAATTATACTAAGAAAAAAATAACTGAATATCAGAGGAAAGTTATTGATATGCCTGTTTCAATTTCTGAATTAAAAGCTCAAATTAATAAGTGAAAACCTAAGAAGGCCCCTGGTAATGATGGAATTATTCCGGAACTCTATAAGTTAATGCCAAAAAAAGCCTTAGCTATATTACTTAAAGTTTTTAAGTTAGTTAAAGAATTATTAAATGTTCCTCCCTCCTGGAAATACACTCTCATCACTCCAATCTTAACATCAAAGACTCTACAAAATGTTCTTCCTATAGAGCAATCTCTTTGTTAAACAGAGATTATAAATTATTTATGGCTATCCATGCTAGGAGATTAAAGCAATTTCTTCCTTTTTTGATTAATGCTGACCAAACTGTTTTTAAAATAGGAATTCATATGACAACATCAAAAGAATACTAACAATAACTGCTTACGCAGATAGAACAAATGAGAATTTAATGTAAGCAAGTTTGGATACAGATAATATATTTAACTATGTAAATTTTAATTATTTCTCATTGGTTTTAGAAGAAAGTATTTTTTCAAGTAATTGTATATATCTTATTAATCTTCTTTATGAAATTTCTTATGCTTATGTAAAAAATAGGTTCATACACCTCAGAATCAATTAAAATTAGCAATTAAAGGTAGTCAGATAGGCAAGAACTTAATTTGTAAAATTCAATTGTTCACAGGTAATATTCTTACAACCCTGAATGAATGTAATAATTTGTTCTGAATTGTTTATAATTCAATGGAAATCTTTCAGAAAATATCTGTCTTTAGTTTTAATGAAAATAAAACAAAGCTTTTACCTATAACTTATAACTTTAATGATATATAAAAAAGATTTAATTAATATATAGTCCATGAAAAAGATAGATTATTTTGGAATGATTATTGCTGAAAACATCAACAAAATAATAATCATTAATTATAACAATAGTTTAACTTCCATAGACAATCTTATATATAAATGGATTTTTTTTACAATGGATGAGAGGCTTTCCATAATCAAAAGTATTATCTTACCAAAAAATACTATATATTATAGTCATTATCTCTTCCTCCTCCTACAATTTGTATAAAAGTGCTTAATTTCTTAATTTTAATTTTTTTTGCAGTTTTCTAGCAAGCCCAGAATAGCTTTAAACCATCATATTAGAGACTGGTCTGTTGGTGGTGTTGGTCTACCAGATTTGGCATTATATTATCTATTATCTATCATAAAAACAATAGCTCTTTGATGAAACAGTTATTATACTTCTAAGTGAAAAGATTTTCAAGGAAGTTTTTGGATACACTCCAGCTGTCTTAAACATTCAAATTATTATTTAATCTCAAACAGTTCCTTACTCTGGTTATTAAAATAATATTTCTTAAACAATTTTAATCAAGTAATCAACTCTTCTTATATCTCCATTATAATGAATAATTTGAGAAATTTTATGTACAGAAATTTAATGTATAAAGCATGTTTTTTATCATCTTTCCAATAGCATTTAGTCTAAATTATATTTCTACTCTAAACTTACCTACAATGATTACTTTTAAAGAAAATAATTTGATATACTGGTGTCAATTAATGCATGAAGAAAAACTGTATTCTGTTCAATATATAATTAACAAATTTGAATTGGATGAAGATGTAGGTGAATGTGCAAAACTATAGACAATTTGTTGAATGCAAAATTAAAGTTATACAATCAGAGATAAGAGAATTTATTCTGAAATTAATTGATCTTTTAATTTTTTTCTGTTACAACAGAAAATATATGGAAAAGGTATTTTATCCAAAATATATAAAGTGGTCAAAAAGAGTTGAAATATAATAAAGAAAGTTATTGGAATTATTTTAAACTCATAAATAATAGATCTCCCAATGACAAGGATAAAAATCTAATTTTATCATCATCAAACTACCTGTTTACTTAAATGAAGATTATTTTCATGGAAGTTCTTGCACAAATCTTTCTTTGCACCACACAGAATTGAATTAATGTCCAATAGCAAGATGGTTTGTTGGAGATGTAAATTAGACCTTAAAGCTGACTGGCAACACATTTTTTGAATATGTTTTACTTAAAGCATACTGGAATGAAATCAATGTTTTCCTACAGACTTTATTCTCTGATACATTTTCTTTAACTAAATCATTAGTTTTGTTTAATACTCCAATACCAAATTGTGTAGTGAAATTGAAATATCCACTGTCATGGAGTATTCTAACAATTTCAAGAAAAGTTATAACAAGAAATTGGAAAAGTGAATCTGCTCCCTCTTCTAATGAATTCTCTAACATCGCAAATAAAGTTTGAAAACTGGAACTTATTATTATCATGTCATGGTCTTCCAGAATCACTTCTTCATATGACATCTGGAAAAAATTTAAAGAATTGTTAAGTAAATAATGGTTGATTTCTTAGGATAATTGTTAATTACTGGAGACTTACTAAATATTTTTATGTAATAGACACTCATGTAAATAGTTGTTTTGTTGTGTTATTTCTTATTGCTTCACATAATTACATAGGTCCTGCTGCAAAATCAAAATAATAAACAGCAGCAGACAGCTTCACATATTATTTCTCAGAAGACAGACACAGCAATTACATCTACTCTGTGCATATCAGTCCAGTTAAGCATTACAGCTTAATTCTCACAAAAGCATAATCTTCAAGGCTAGGTAATACCTGTTTAAGACAAGCACAACAGTGGGTAGCCATTGATCCAGAACCTCCAAAAGTATAACTTCAAAAGTAAAAAAAAAAAACAAAGATGCTGGAAACACAGTAAAACCATCAGTTTATTGTGCAAGTATAAAACTTTCACCAGTAGTCTTCCTCAGGCAATGTTAAACTTACAAACCGAACTTGTATTTAAAACTCTAAGAGGTCACATGCTTAAAAAACAATTAAACAATTAAACTTGCTCATGCAAATATCTAAGAAATGTCTTTAAGGTGAAAGCACCACTCAAACCAGGAGGTATATGTCCTCTCATTCTCACTATCCAGCACATCTCTTCCTTTTCAGTCAATAACTTTATATCACCACCTCGTAATGGCATATAAATTACTTTCAATATCAAACATTTAAAACAATGAGCATCACCTTTATCCAAAATATGTTTATATAAAGCATTAGCTAAAACCTTTTGTCTTATTTCTGGGAAATGATCCCCTATCCTTTCTTTTAATTTTCTGTTCACCATACCCATATAGTAGCCATCACATAGGTCACATCTAGCCATATAAACAATGTTCTGAGTATTACAGTTTCCATAGACATGTAGCTTGAAGTCAATCCCTGTGACAGGATATCTAAAAGTGTTTTGTGTATATATATATATATATATATATATATATATATATATATATATATATATATACTCACAATACATGCAACCATTAAATTTAAAGGTACCCTGTTTGTTACTAATGGCATTAAAATAATATTTAGGTTGTTTCTTATAACAAAGGGTTTAAGTGCAGTGCATCTATTATATCCAAAATCTGGCCTATTAGATATCATACCTTTAAGTTCTACTATGTCTTGTAAAATAAACCAGTGTTTATTTATACTGCCTAACCTTAGGGGTATTTTTTATTATATGTCAGCATGCACCTCACTTTCCGTTGCTGACTAGGTTTTATCACTTTGGTGACCTCATTTGAATGGTGAAAGACTGGTCTGGCCGTAGAGGCCTATTCTTGGCCAACATATTCACGTGCATGTGATGTTTCACTTTTAGAATAGCCACGATTATGAAAATCAGCAGCCATGTTATCCAACTACCTAGCCATATTAGTGTCTCTTATATTTAGCCTGGCAACCCTATGCATCTGATTCTTTACTATATTTCTAAACATAAATGGTGGATGCATATTAGTGTGATGCAAATAACTGTTCCTTTTTACAGGTTTCTTAAATAGTTCTGTTGCTGTATTATCATCTGTGTCCTTAGTGAGCATAACATCCAAATATGTGATCTTGTTTAGTGACATTTCATCTTTGAAATTCAAAAAAGTAGTGGTATTAGATATATAGGAGAAAAAATCCTCAAATAATGCATGGCTTCCATTTCAAACAAGAAAAAGATCATCCACAAATCTCCTATAAAAACCTAGCTTTAGATATATAACATATAAAAGTAAAGCTATTCTTTATCTTGTACAATGTACAGATGGTGCTTTTTATGTTGGGCAAACTATCAGAATGTTTAAGGAATGTGTGAGTGCCCATTTTAGCAGTACAAATTGTTCCAAGGATGGGAGTGCACTCTAGAAGCATAAGAAGGTTCACATCACAGCAAGTTTATATTCATATGAAGTGATCAGATAAAAAACTATAATGTAAGTAGGGATGCTGTAAAACCTTTTTTTTGGATACTAAATAGGGGTTTTAGATTCTTAACCCTGGTACACTGTATCCAACTAATCTCAAAGAACACCTAGAATTTATGGAAATAATAGAAAAGTGAATGAGCCTGATCTTGGAAGCTATGTAGGGTTCAGCTTGTTTGTTATTTGGATAGCAGACCTCCTGAGAATATCTGTTTTCATGCCATAATGCCTTTTTTAATTGACTTGAATACTATTGGTGTTTATTTATCATGTGATATGTAGTATCATATAAATGGAAATTTTGTTTCATTTATTTAGATACTGAAAATGCTTGTGAAAATGAAACTGGTTTATCTTGCTTTTCCAACAGCACTTGGGAATAAAAGTTTGTTTCGATCACACCAGTGCTGGTTTGTTTATTTATTTTTATATGAAATGCATTTTTTCTTTGCACCTGGAATGTAATACTATTCTGTGCAGCATTTTTATAATATATACATACATATATGTATGAATCTACTTCGGAAGCTTGAACTTTCAAAACTTAGATTTTCATATGGTCGAGACCAAAACATTGCAGTTTTGAAAGTTCCAAACTTCAATTAAAAAAAATAAAAACTATTTTTTTTTTACATTTATGCAGGCTTTAATCCCCTCTGCATCCTCCATACCCCCTGCTAATTGAATGTACTAACTCTGAGATCGCATTACAGTGAAGAGAATGGTAAATTTCCTATTCAGTGCTGTATGGAAATCTCCATTTAAACTGTTCAAAGTTTCAAAACTTCGATCGTATGGTCTCGACCATATGAAGTTCGAAGTTTTGAAACTCTGAGCTTCCAAAATAGTTCTCCCTTCTTTTGGAAATGGACAGGGACAGTTTCCACAAGCTACTTCTCTGATTGGATCTACTCACACAAGAACAAGGGTGTTTGATAGCATCTATATCAGCTTATCGAAATCTGATAAATTTAAATGCTAGCTGATCAACCACAAAAGGTCGAACAACCAAAATAGCAAAGACTTGGAAAAGTGAAAAATCACTGTTCTACAAAAAAAAAAAAACAACACAACATAAACTGGGGGGCTTCACGCCCCCAAACCCCCAATTTAGGGGCTGTGCCCCTTAAATATATCAACTCCGAGATCACACCACAGTGGAAGAAATGGCAAACTCCCAACAACGACCCAGCAATTTTTTTCCCTGGGAAAAAAAATCGCTGTTCTGTGTCTTCGCTATTTTGGTTGTTCAACCTTTAGAGGTCGATCAACTAGCATTCGATGTTATCAGCTTTCGGTAAGCTGATATACACCCATTTAATACACCCCAAACCCAATGAACTTCAGATGACTGCCTGAATGATAGGGTCTTAATTCCCTTTAGGCTCTTGTTTATAAAGGACATTCATTAGGAACTAAAGAAAGCCTGCTACTAGAATATCCTATATTAGTAAATGGAAAATGTTTTCTGTTTGATGGCAAAAACATAACCAGCATACATTCAGGGCTATTTGTTTTCTGGTTTTACAATATTTGTGGGAATTACAGTCTTATGGCCTTTCTTACTCTTCCATCAAGGTTCATTTATTGGCCATTTCAATGTCTGCACAATGAATCCTCCTCTTTAATGGCATTCTCATGGCAAAATGTTTTTGAAAGGGGTTTTGCATAAGAGAACTCCAAAAACACTTGTGGCCCCTCCTTGAGATCTTAATTATGTGTTACAGAAGATAAAACCTGCTTAGTTGGAACCAGCTTACCGGTCTGACTTGGGGTTCTTAACATGGAAAACAATTTCACTGATTGCTCTGACCTCTGCTAGAAGGATATTTTAGTTGCAAGCTCTTATGCTGAGTCAACCATATCTCATTTTCTACAAAGACAGGGTTTCTATGAAAATAATCCTTCTTTTATACCTAAAGTGGTATCCAAGTTTAAACCAAGCTATCCATCTCTTCATTTTCTTTCCACCTAAAAATGAGGGAGAAAGGATATTCCACACCTTGGATGTCTGCAGACAACTGCACTATCTTGACAGAACTAAATATTTCAGGTCTTCAGTTTAAGTGTTCATTTTTTGTAAAGTAAGAAGAAGGATCAACCTGTGTCAAAAGAATCTATTTCCAACTAGTTGTCTAAGGCTTTTCTTATAGACACTATAATGAAACTATTTTAGGCAGGGAGAAGGCTCACTCTACGTTGGCTTTGTCTGTAGCTTTTTGGAAAGAATTGAATTCTAGAAGCTGCAACTCGGTCCTCTGTATATACTTATACAAAGCACTGTATATTCCTTCTCTAGGTCTAGAGCAGGCTTTGTTAGGACCATTCTCCAGGGGCTCTTGGAATTTTCTTTTTCTGCCTCCCAAATGTAGTAATCTAGAGTGATTTTCCCATATTACTAAGGCTACTACAGCAGTGATAAATATGATGAACATAGCACAGCTGGATAAGTAAACTTACCATAACAGTAGATGTTTGAATGATTACTGCTGCTGTAGCCTCTCCCTCCCTCCACCCCCCTTGGTTTTTGATGTGTTATTAATGCCAGAGTTGTTGTTGTCTTTTGGCTTTTCCCAGTTAGGGGTCGCCACAGCAGAATTTCGGTCCGCTAATGATTGGCAGTAGATTTTCACGGTGCCGAGTTGCCAGCTTGATGCCCAACCTTCAGTGAAGGCACGCCCATTCATGCATGTCTTTCTGAATGCCACATGACCCATGGGGAGGACATGCAGACTCCACAGAGAAGACACTTCCCGCACACTAGCTGAGAATCGAACGGGAGAACCTCTTGCTGTGAGGCAACAACGCTACCGCTGTATCACCGTGGCTTTCTTGGTGTGGACATTTATTTTTTGTAATTGCTAGAATTGTCCTTTCAGGGTTCAGCCTCCCTCTTTCTGTTGGAATGAAAGCTCTGAAGGGTTTGGCACCCAAACCAGTCTTTTTAGTTAGCTCATTTCCAGCTGATTGATGGTTTGGGAGCATTGAAGGTGCCCTTAAGCTTTGAAAGCTGACCTGCTGTTATATTCTGTGTATGTTATTAACTTCATATTGCTAAAGATACTGCAGCAGTGATCATTTGAACATCTAATGTTATAGTAGGCTTACTTACACAACTGTAGTTTCTGCTACTGTCATACTTTTTTTCACAATGCTGTCATTTGAGTTTGTAACATTCTGAGTAGATGGTAAAGTGGAAGCCTCTGGTGCTGTGGAAGGAAAATTTACTACAAGTTTTCTGTTTCTTCTGTATCATCTTAAATCTTCTTGTTTAATAAATGACCTTAGCTCTTCTCAAATCTTCTTCTCAATTACTATCAGACTATCTGAAGAATCCTAAGTTGATATTTTGACATTGCATGTCATCTTATTCTTAACCTTATTCTTCCTTTAATAAAAACATATTTCTTGTACCTCTCTTCTAGTGTAACTTTATGTCATCTGTCTTTTTAATCTTTGCAGGATCTCTGAATCATTGCTGGGTGGCTACAATGTGTATAAAGTTGGTAACTGTGGTTTATGCCAAGCAGAAAAAAAAAAATCCTCAATGGATCAAGCATAAGTGCTTGAAACCAAAGTAAAAAAAAAAATTAAACATTTTTGAAGGGGGGGGGGGGTGGCAAGTCACCCTGCACACCCACACTAATCTGAATTTATACACCAACTACGACATTGCACTTTTATTGGAAAAGACCAAAGTCTCCAATCCCCAGTGTATAACAATCTTGCATATGAAAAAGCCAGTAGGTGAAATTAGTTGATTTTCAGTCTCACATACCATTTGACCCATTCTAAGACATGAACTATCAATGACTGGATATATATGTACATAATGTACTCTGTTATTGGACTAATGTCCCTTTGCCTGTGCATGCAGTAGAAATGGATAAAGTACTCAGCTGCAGGCTCATCTACACTCTTTGCATGACTTGCAAACCCTAGCCTCAAGTCCTAAAGCAGTGTAACCTAGTACATGATTTACCTTGATGATCGTAATATCCACACCTTTTCCTGTTTGTCCTTCATTGGAGACTGGCCATGCTGTCCACAACCACTGCACCTTTATTGGTGCTTTCAGAGTCCAGGTTCATCTTACTGCTAAACTCAGTCGCTAAACAGTAGTATTAATACTGACTCTTGATGCATTCCATTGCACATTCCACTTTCTGAAAGGAGTTCCCCTCTAACCTGACTCCATTTTCATTAAGCGAGCTCAGTTTTCCCATCCATTATGCCAGTTTTGAAGACAGTCCAATACTTTTTCTGTTTTCTTATCAATCTATACTGTGGAGCAAAATGTTAAAAACCTTCCTAAAGTCCAAATGTTTATTACATTCGTACCTCAGACATAACAGTATTTCATGTTTAATAAAGGATTTCAGCAGTGTTTTCTATGATTTAGTTTGACTGTATGTTTCCAGTGCAACATCAGTATTTCATAATTAGTACTTTTAGCTGAAAAGACTTCTGTAGTAAAGTATGTAGTTCTGAAGCACTATCATTAAGTTCATATCATTAGGAAGTGAAGTGACTAAATGTGTCATTATTTGGCTGATTATATATTTTGAGATCATATTACTTGGTCATCTTAAATTTTCTGAGTGAAGTAGACCCATATATATATATATATATATATATATATATATATATATATATATATATATATGTGTGTGTGTGTGTATATGTGTTCCCAAGACTCTGAATACAGATGCCCAGAATCTCGAGATTGCAGAATCTCAAAAAAAAAATGTTTTCGAGATTCTGCAATCTCAAGATTCTGGGCATCAGTATTCAGATTCTCGAGATTGTGGAATTTCAATATTTAGTAGTGAACCCATATATATATGTGTGTGTGTGTGTGTGTGTGTGTGTGTGTGTGTGTGTGTGTGTGTGTGTGTGTATATATATATATATATATATATATATATAAATATATGTGTGTGTGTCTGTGTATATATATATATATATATATATATATATATATATATATATATATATATATATATACAGTGGATATAAAACGTTTACACACCTCTGTTAAAATGCCAGGTTTTTGAGATAAAAAAAATGAGACCATAATAAATCATTTCAAAGCTTTTCCCACCTTTAATGTGACTTATAACCTGCACAATTCAATTGAAAAACAAACAAATCTGTTAGGGTAAAAAATATAAAAAATAAAAAACATACAATACGCTGATTGTGTAAGTGTGCACACCCTTAAACTAATACTTTGTTGTGTGTGCACACCCTTAAATGAATACTTTGTTAAAGCACCTTTTGATTTAATTACAGCATTCAGTCTTCTTGAGTACACAACTGCCATCAATTAAAGAGACTCTGATTAACCCCAAATAAAGTTCAGCTGTCCTAGTAGGATTTTCCTAACATTTGTCAGTTGCCTGCTACAGCAAAAGCCATAGTTTGCTGAGAGCTTACAAAGCATCAAAGTGATCTCATTGTTGAAAGGTATCAGTCAGAAGAAGGGTACAAAAAAAATTCCACAGCATTGGATGTACCATGGAACACAGTGAAGACAGTCATCAAAAAGTGGAGAAAATATGGGGCAACAGTGATGTTGCAAAGAACTGGACATCCCTCCAAAATTGATGAAAAGACAAGACAAAAACTGGTCAGGGAGACTGCCAAGAGACCCACAGCAACACTGAAGGAGCTGCAGGAATTTCTAGCAAGTATTGGTTGTGTACTACATGTGACAACAATCTCCCATATTCTCCGTATGTCTGGACTATGGAGTAGGGTTGCAAGACGGAAGACCTTTCTTACACAGAAAAACATCCAGTCCCAGCTAAAATTTACAAAACAATGCATCAAGTCTCCCAAAAGCATGTGGGAAAATGTTATGGTCTGATGAGACCAAGGTTGAACTTTTTGGCCACAATTCCAAAAGGTATGTTTGGCGCAAAAACAACATTTTGCATCACCAAAAGAACACCATCCCCATGGTGAAGCATGGTGGTGGCAGTATCACGTTTTGGGGTTGCTTTTCTTCAGCTGGAACTGGGGCTTTAGTCAAGGTAGAGGGAATTATGAACAGTTCCAAATTCCAGTCACTTTTGGCCCAAAAACTTCAGGCGTCTGCTAGAAAGCGGAACGTGAAGAGGAATTTCACCTTTCAACATGACAATGACCCCAAGAATACATCCAAATCAACAAAAGAATGGCTTCACCAGAAGAAAATTAAAGTTTTGGAATGGCCCAGTCAGAGTCCAGACCTAAATCTAATAGAATACCTGTGGGGTGACCTGAAAAGGGCTGTGCACAAGAGATGCCCTCACAATCTAACAGATTTGGAGTGCTTTTGCAAGGAAGAGTGGGTAAATATTGACAAGTCAAGATTAGCCATGCTGATAGACTCCTACCCAAGAAGACTGAATGCTGTAAGTAAATCAAAAGGTGCTTCAACAAAGTATTAGTTTAAGCCTGTGCACACTTATGCAATCAGCGTATTGTACGTGTTTTATTTTTTTTATATTTTTCTCCTAAGATTTGTTTGTTTTTCAATTGAATTGCACAAGTTATAGGTCACATTAAAGATGGGAAAAGTTTTGAAATGATTTATTGTGACTTCATTTTTTATATCACAAAAACCTGGCATTTTAACAGGGGTGTGTAAACTTTTTATATCTGCTGTATATGTATGTATATAGTTAGCAACTGGTTGTCAAATGAATGAAGACCACTTGGATAATATGATAAGGTTGAGATTTCTTTAAGAATGTTTATTTATAAAAACAATATTTCTGTGTTAATTGAGCTTGTTTAACAATGTTTTTTGTTGTTTACCTTAGAGACATTTGACACCATTATTTTATTTTGCATTTACAGCTGGTGGATTTCAGGGAAGTGGTTTCCCAGATGCTTGGACTCAACATTAATGCCCTTGCTCTCCCAGACTATGAAATAGTGAAACGTCTTGAGAAGTTGATTCAGAATCATCACTGTCATGCAGTTAACTGCTTGCATCTTGAGAAACCAGTGGAGGCGCTACATCATGGATGTCTGCCAGGACACAGCATACCAAGCCATATACTGTCAATCAGTCCATAATCAATTAGTACTCATTCTGAGAATATTCATGAATGCACTTTCTGAATAGGCTCTGAGGAATAATGAGATGTGGTATTCCAAAACTGATAATTTGGAAATATAATTCAAGGTGGCACAGTTTTTCATGAACATTAACTAGTTATGTATGAATCCCTTTGCGCAAATTAATATAAAAAGAGATTTATGAGAAGTCTCAGTCTGCAGATCTCATTTTTGGGACATACAAAGACAGACATGCATTTTTTACAGAAATGCAGTCAGCACTTACTATGGTCTTCCCACATAAAGTCAAACAAGTCTGAGTTATTAATGACAACGTAAGATGACCTGCAGCAGAAGGTACAGGTGGCTGTGCTGTATTTGTCTTTCTTTCCAATGCTGACATTTTTTCACCTGTTCTCTACAGATGATGTGATGCTGCTCATACCTTTTATACCTGTAACTCGTTTCTTTATATTGCAAACTATTCTGGAAAATGTTAATTTAGTTTTTGTTTGCACTTGCAATAGCATGCTGTCTTTTTTTGTCTTCTTATGAGTATAGAAAGAAGATATATTTAAATGACTGTCTTCTAGCCTTTGTGTGCTACTGTGCAGCTGCTTACATTACTTTGGACTGTGGGTTTTGCACAAGGAGTAATTCTGCCTGAGGACAGTATTCATAACAGTATTTATAACTTTACCCTCTCCCAAACTGTAGTGTGATCTTGGAGTTGGCATGCAAGATTTAAGGGGGATACAGAGGGGCTTACCCCTGCAAAAAATGTAGATTTTTTTTTTTACTTATGAGTTTTTCAGAAACTTGATCATATGGTCTCAACTATATGAATTTCGAGATTCTGAAAACTCAACGATATTGCTGGATGCAAAGAAAACAGACTTTCAATTATATTATAGTACCAGCAGCTCTACTTTTAAGTATGGAAATGGGCAGGTATACATACAAGTGGGGGATGAGATTTGCATTTTCTGGTAATTTGTACACATGCCATATGTTACTTTTCAAAACAATGTAAAGAAATAAGACATAAGCCATAAGAAGACATAAAATGAATGGATTTCTCTGTAGAACCCCTGTAGACCATAACATTAAACATTATAGATGGTCTGATTCAGAGTTAATACAGCTTTTGAAACATATATTTTGGTCATGGGTATGGTGCTTGGGACAGCTCATACTTCTCTTGCACTGAGCACTTTATGGGAGTCACGTATTTTGGTATGCTTTGTTGCAGAATCATGAGTCTAAGCTACAGGATGAATCTTCTTTGACAGAGATCCTAGGTTTTTATCCTGTTTAATACCAATTTGTTTCTATTTTATATTTTATTGGCTGTAAAACTGTCTTTCCCTTCTCTGAATGATGCAGTTTGAAAACTGACGTTTTGTAAACCTTTCATATATTTAAATGTTTCTTTTGTATGCAACAGCTTTGCAATTCACCTTCTTTTCTGCACCTTTCCAGCTAAGTTGAATTGTCTAATTCAGTTCAAGCTGAAGTTACATTGAAAAAGTGCATTTAGATCTATTAAAAATAATCCTTCCATACCTGTAACCTCCATGGTAATTTGACTTGGCTGCCATTCATGGAGATATGGCAATAAGGTTCTGAATATTGATCAAGCATTTTACCTTAAATGTTTTTATTGCTACAAAACAAAACTTTCTTGAACTCTCCCCTCAAGACAGTGCCACATATTTGCAAATTCTATGGCTTGCCCCTACCAAACTGATTCCTGAAACATGTTATGTTGAGCATGCTGAATGATAGAGGATGAACATTTCCAATATTCCAAAGTGTTTCTGCCTGCACTTTATATCCATTAGGTTCTACTGTAAGGCAATGAAGAACTGCATGCACTGGGGGTTATAATACACCATAGTCTGCCAGCTAGTGGAGAGGTTTAAGGCTATCAGCCAGTAACAAGCTGCTTCTTATAGTCCTTGTTTGATTCTTTGAACTTTAATTTGACTATTATGTGACTTTGACCAAGTCACTTACCCAGACAATGCTTTGGGGCATTTGGGAAACTGGATTTGGATCCTCAGTGATCTCCTGAACTACATGCCTAGAAACTAACTGTAAGCATAGTTTCATATCAGGAGAGGGGTTTACTCTTATAATGCATTGCACTTGACCCTCATGAGGGTTTTCCGAGCCAATTTTGGGAAAAAAGGACTCTGTTTTCTTGACATGCTTGATATTTTCTATTTATTTAAACACATCACTCTGGGATATTTTCCATGTCAGTTAAGCAGTTAGCAATTTTCAGCCATAGAAAAGTCTGAACTTGATTATAAACACTTTTCTGGATTATATCCACCATTTTTTGTACCTCCCTGATGTAATCCTTTCAGATTCATCCATTGTGGCATATTTTTGCTCTGGTATCTGACACCTGTCTTGGAAAAAAAAAAAAAAAAAAAAATATATATATATATATATATATATATATATATATATGGGTCCCTATCTATTCACCGACAATTCATTTCACTGACACTCATTTCGTCGACAGTTCATTTCGTCGACAGAAAGATGTGCCCCCTTCCCCAATGTTGTGCAACCCTGGAGTTGATATATATAGTTAGGGGGGGTGTGGGGGGCACAGACCCCACAATGGGGGGTGTGGGGGGCAAAGCCCCCCACCTAACAATTTTTGAAGGGGGCACATCTTTCTGTCGACGAAATGAACTGTCGACGAAATGAGTTTCAGTGAAATGAATTGTCGGTGAATAGATAGGGACCCATATATATATATAACATTTTGATCATGTCAAGTAGACCCATATATATATATTTATACATATATTATATATATATATGGGTCTACTTGACATGATCAAAATGTCAGTAGAACAACTTTTAAAATGCTGAGACCAGAAAAGAGAAAACTCACAATGCTGACACTTTAAATACCCAACATCCACAAAATCAAAAGAATAACATTCTGACTGACCTCCCAGTAAACGCAATTATGAAAGTAACAAATAAAACCATAACAACAGTTTACTATAATTTAAAAAAACAAACTACGTACCTAACCTCACCTACACCTCGCCCACCAACCAATACCCACAAAGCCAAAAACAATCCCGCTAAATATTCATGATGGTATCTACTGCACTGACATGAATATTTATTAAAGATTCCTAAACTCAATAAATACAGTTATTTTCTACTTTTAAATTTTTGCAGGGGGTCTGCACCCCCAACCCCCCACACCCTCTGCAAATTAAATATTCTAATTCTGAAATTGCACTACAGTGCGGAGATGAGCAGATTTCCTGTTCGTCTCAGCTGGCAAAATTGGCATTTGAAATGGTCAGTCTTCTGAATGTCATCATAGTGAAGTTTCACTCATATGAATCTTCACTTTTTTGGTATCAGCGTTGACATTTTGATCATGTCAGGTTGATATATATATATATATATATATATATATATATATATATATGTGTGTGTGTGTGTGTGTGTGTGTGTGTGTGTGTATGTGTATCTACATGGGTGCCAGACTGCTGATTGAACAGACAGTATGCCAACACCTGTCTGGTTGACACCATTTAGTTGACAGTGACAGATGGTTGACAGGTGTATGATATAGACAATTCATGGGTAGGGGAAGTTTCCCTTTCCTCAGGGATTGAGCAGTCCTGGAGCTGCTAAATATATTTAGCAGGGGGTGTGGTAGGAAATCTCCCCACATAGTCTGGTTCAGTTGGGCCCACTGTATTGATATTTGTGAATTCGATGTTATGACATCAATCTACTGGATGTTAGCATACTGTCAATTTGTGTGCCCAACACACACACACACACATCTTCTTCTTCTGGCTTTTCCCTGTTAGGGGTTGCCACAGTGGATCATCTGTCCACTCATGATTGGCAGTGAAGTTTTACGGTGTCAAGTTGCCAGCCCAGCAGCCAACCTTCCACAGAATGCACACACTCACACCTAGGGCCAATTTAGAGTGTCCAATCCACCTACAGCATGTGTTTGGGATGTGGGAGGAAACCGGAGCACCCAGAGGAAGCCCACGCTACCACAGGGCGGACATGACTCCACACAGAAAGTACCCCAGCCGAGAATCGAACCAGAGAACCTCTTGCTGTGAGGCGGCAATGCTAACCGCTGCACCACCGTGGCTGCCCACACACACACACACACACACACACACACACACACACACACACACACACACATAAATAAAAAAAAAATAAAAAAAATATATATACATACATATATATATATATATATATATATATATATATATATATATATATATATATAATGTGTGCAAACCATGCACACTTTTTTTATGAAAGAAAACATTTTATAACCTTGTATAATGAATCCTATTGGAAGACTGGGGGGTTCCTCTTTAGTATGTAGAAGAGAATTCAAAGCAGAAGCTTTCATAGGAAAATATATTCCTGAAAATATATTCCTAGAATTAGATTATTGGTTTATCACTGAAGCAACTGTGCTATGTTCAAACATTAATTGTTTGCAATTTTTTCTAAGTATTACAGTATACGTTATAAAGCTCAGTCACTGAATAATGTTGTACTATGTTAAACTTACTGTATTTCTATGTTATTGATAGAGCCTCTAAGAGGAAGTCCTATGTCTCCTTATCTCCAGTTGCTTTAATGAGAAGGACATCCTCATTTTTTATGTACTTTCATTTCTCAAAGTAAACCTTAGGTTTGTCCTCATGAAGTCTCGTTCTGTTGTACATTTTTTATCAACATTAAATAAAATCTGTTATTATAGTTACAATGGAGAAAAGAACAGAACAAGCTGGTGGATCTTCCACTTTCTGTGTTATAGACAGATAACCTCCTCATGATGTTTGAGTCTTTCTGGAAAGTGTCCCAGTGAATCAATATGTGGGATTATTGATAGTCCTAAATGTGTTGAATTAATGAACGAGATTTTCTCTCAGTGTCCTCAAAGTTATGTTCCATCTTGGAAGTGCCTTGGTATAAAAATGTATTGCACTTTCTTCCCTTCATATCTACCTCAGTAAGATAATACTTGCTGTTTTGGGATACCCGATGCTTCCAATGAGCTTTATAAAGTTTTATATCAGGTCATAGTACTGATTTATTTATTCTTTTCAGTGCTTCTCCCAACGCACATACAGTTTCACCTTTGGTAAGCATAAACTTATGAATTAGAGTAAGGTCACACCTCACTTTTAGACTGCATAACTGCAGTACAGTATATGATGCTTGTACAAAGGATACTTAATCAGCTTTCACTAGAAATTCTTTCACAAGCTGCTGTTGCTTTTCAGGAAAGGCTCCACTTGTCAGATCACTTCCATGAAGAATTCTTGCAACATTAAATTGTTATGTATTCTCTGTTTCCATCAGTCCAAAATGAGAAATAAAAGCATTGCTGCTTAAAATCATTGAATAGCTTGGCTCAGTTTATCATAATATGTATACTTTATTAATGAATTAATTGTCTTAAATCCAAAACTATCATGTCTGAAAAAAGTATATGCATTTTGATAATAAACTATATAAAAAGAATTTAAATAAAACACCAGAGATACATTTGAACATGCTAAATATCATATTGTTAACAATGTACTGCATTATCAATTCACTTTAATGAATGTTGTTAGTAATCTATATTACACTCTCTCCTCCTACAATAAATACAATTTTGCATGTAATAGATAGGAATATATTTTGTATTTTTATTTCCTTTTGAGGAAGTGCACTTTAGTTTTGTGCATCAAGAGATGTTTATTCATTTTTTGGGAATATTGAAACAGATCTAACGATAGATACTAAAACGATAACAGAAGAAGACACAAGCTGTACACAGAAGCTAAACTACCATTGTGCTGAATGTATGATTGTACTGCCATACAGTTCTGTGCAAGGAAACATAACATGATGTAACCATAACAAAAAAACCCATAAAATATAACAATTACAGAAGAATACAAATGCAGCGATATTGATGGACTGCTTTGAAAATGTCATCAGGGAAGAGCAAAAGGCTAATTAGCACATGATCCTGTGTATCTGAACATACAGTGAGTGTGTAAAGAGTGCATATGTTTCTGTCTGTGTGTGTGCCAAAGCGCACGTGTGTGTGTGTGTGTGTGTGTGTGTGTGTGTGTGTGTGTGTGTCTATGTGTGTGTGTGAAACAACCTATTTAGGCTATTAATGTTTCATTCTCTTTGGAATCCATGGTTCTGCCTGTAAATAATTTCCCTATAAGATACTCTAAAGCTATAAACATGGCCATCCAAAATGTTGCTCATGAGTATTGCTAATAGCACATAAAATGTTCAGGAGTATTGCTAAAAAAGCATAACATTTATACTGTATTCAACATATAGTTTCAGTCAGTGCAATGTTTTAGCTTCATATCTTTCATTACTGATTACAGTCTGCATGAAGACATGAATTGCTCCTTCCTGAGCAGTTTAGATAGTACTCAGTCAGAAAAAGAATTTAAAGGACTGTTATACTATCATGGCTACTTTCTTTGCTGCAAAATTGTGAAATCGCAACAGATAATAAGGAATCCAAATTAACTGTAAGGATTCAAAAAACATAAAAGTGTGCACATGTTGTTAGTTAATGGGCAGGATTCACAAAGCCTCCGTGTAAGAGTTACAAGGCTTACATGGAGGCTGCAGTTAAACGCTGTGACGTCAGCATGCCATGCATATTCATGAAGGCATGCTGACTCACACCCAAGGTTAACAAGGTCCATGTAAGACAGTAGGGGGCGTGTCCTTAGGGTGAGCCCTGCAAACGGACACACCCCCAGAAGAGTAACAGTCCCAAAAGTAAACCCCCACGACAGAGTCCGTGTAAATGTCAATAAACACAACACAACACATGCCCCCACAGACTAACATAAAATGTAAAAATGAACATGTTCTATTTTTTTTTATAACTTTTAAAGATGTTTGCCCGTGACTGCGCTCATTTGCGCGGGTGTGCCCGTCACTAAGCCACAGTTAGCAGTCAGTGGAAAAGCATATAAGATCTAAATATGCAAAGTAAGCCAAGAAGCAATAGCATAGCGGTAGAGATGTCGGCTGAAGAGGAGGCAGTCATGGTTTGAGCCCCACAACATCAATTTTTAATCCTAGTGAAATAAGCACAAAACAATTCCCTGACATATATGTACATGTATAAAATTATTTTTATATAAAATGTAATGAAATGGGCCATGTATTATGAAGAAATGTGTGAAAAAAAAAAAAACAAATGTCAGAAGTGCCCATAGCTGAGCTACACTCTAACAAGCTGAGTATATCTGCCCGTAGGTGAGCAGTGGTTTAACAGGTGTAAAATTTTCTACTTTCCACTTTCCACTACTTATACTCTACTTCAAAACTATCTCCTACTTCCTACCTACTTACTTGCTCTCCTTTCTATAACTAATCACTTCTAATTTCCCTTATTCTTAGCTCTCTTTTCTTTTACTTCCTACCTGTATCAATATCTGACAAAGTATTTTTTAACTTTATATAATGTCTTTGACTTTAACTGTGTGTGGTAATTATTTCATTTAATATCTTTATCTTACTTAGTATTTTATGTTTGTATAGGTATTTTTTGTTTTATTTTGTGGACTGTGTGAGTCAGTAATTAACTCACTTAGTAATAATAAGAAACTGTAGAGTTGTTAGTTTTTGTCTATTCAAACTTTCTTTAAAACACAAGTATGTTTCCTTTTTTGTATTCTCTGTGGAGCTTTTCTCCCCGGGCCTCTACTGAAAATGGAAATATCTCCAGCTAGACTAGCCCGGTCAACAAATGTAAAATAAATAAAATAAATAAAATGAGTGCCCATAGGTGAGCAGTGGTTTAACAGGTGTAAAATGAGTGCCTGTAGGTGAGCAGTGGTTTAACAAGTGTAAAATGAGTGCCCGGGGTTGAGCAGAGTTCTAACACGCTGAAACTGTGTGCCCATAGCTGAGCTGAGCGTAATATGCATGCTGACAACCAAACGGCGCGTAAGCCAGCATGACCCGTTTGCGCGGAGCTGGGCACCGCACCAACAAGCTAACCGACGAGCAATGTTGAGCAAGCTGTACCAAAACTGCCTTTACACAGACACACCTCCTAGCCTTTGTAGACAGTCATAAAATATAAAAAGCAATGGTCAGGCTTGAACTCAGGATACCATGCACCATAGTCAAAGTACTGAACCACTAAGCCATGACAGTTGCTCTTAGAAATGCAGTAATAGCATATATATATATATAGGAATGAATGGAAAGAGAAGCATGACAAAGCAGGTTTTGTGAAGCTGATACAGTTCCAAAATGGCCAATCACAGATAAGTGTGGGAAAAACAGCATATATAAGCCCCATAGGCGGGAATACACAGCATAACTGATTGTGGAACCGATTTGCAGTCAGGATGGCAGGTGTAGGAGAGGGTAGTTGCTTCCGAGCACAGAGGTGGGGCGTTGAGGAGTCCAAATATATGGTTTGGCTCCTCGTCCATGATCATGGGGCCCAACTCATGCAGGGCCAGGTCCTGTGGGGAGCATATAGGGCTGAGGTGTGAGACCGGTTGGCACATGATCTCACCAGTGCCACAGGAATACCAAGGACTGGTGAACAGGTCCATCACCACCATGCGGACCTGAAGAGACGGAAGCAGGACCAACTGAACCGTTGGATCCAGGAGGCCCGGCAAATGCCCAACGCCCCACTACTAAGTTACATGTAATTATTTATGTAGAAAGTTAACCTAGCTGATATTATGGAGATGTGTATTCCAATATTACTTCATTTATATTGCAGCTGCAGGTGTCCATTCTGCGAATCGTCGAGCCTATGCCAATAGGCTTGCGCGGTTGCGCCACCAGGCAGGTTAGTAATTCTCTCCCTGTAACTGTTAAAAAATATAAATATGACAGCTTGCAAAAGAGTGCAGTGTAGTCACCTATTAATATAAAGTGCAAAGTAACAGTGTAAGAGAGATTCTGCTAGTACTGTGTGATTGCATAAGTGTGATGCAGCCTGTAATCCAAAAATAAAAATGAAACAAGTCTGAAATAAAGATGTTCCACCTGTAATATAATAGTACATAACCTGCAGCAGGCTGAAAATTACAGCTACACAAGCTGAGTAAAACACATGTGTGAAATATATCCCCGTTTAAATTCTGAAACATGACACAAGTGAGGCTGTTGGAAAGGATTGTTATAACCAAGTAAAACATGTCAATAAAGCCTAGAATTAAGTACCATCCTGAATTGTAAAAATAAAACAAGTGAGAGTGTGAGAAAGAGGTATGAATCTACCAATAAAGTTGTAATAACTCCTGAATAAAGTATACTGCAGTCAGAACAGAATGAAATGAATGTGACAGGCACAACCAAACAGCAAAATGTGTGGAATAAAGTACTGAAGCTGGAATGTGTGTACCAAAATCTGGATATGTTGCTCTCAGTTTGCAATATGCAGATAGTATGGTTGTATGAAATACCAAACATCCACAGTTGTCTAGAGCCATATAAAGCAAATGTAGCAGGATGATGTAGCTGAACAGAGCCAGATATGAATGTGTATGAATAAAAATGAAATGTATATTGATGTAGCATTAACATTCCTATCACCAACATGCATAAGTTTACACATAGGAAACTGTAGTCAGACCTGTAGTGTGTATATATCTGCATCTAGTAGAAGTGTACAGCATATGTATAGGTATTTGAAGTTGTTAATGAAATATTTCTTCACCCTACCCTATAACCACAAATAATCCATTCCACGTGAAATGGGTATGTGTATTCACAATTAACTCCCCTGGACAATTGTCCTGTTGGTTCATACATATTTGCATGTACGTTGAAGCATGCGCCCTGTTCATACATCCAAACCTGATGGCCTGTTGCCATCACTCAACCCTGTATGTTGTTGGATTGTGTATTGTTGTTCAAATTATGCATGTGTTGTGCTTGCTGTTCAACGGCTTGAATTTATGGGTGTTTGGTTAATAGGAATAGTAATGCATGCTGTTACAACTAATTGTGAATGGTATTACATGTTACTAACCCAAACTGTCATTAAATAATGCAAAACATAGGATGACAGGGAAGGCGGGTTCCAGCAGACCCACCTCTCCCACCTCAGCTGGTGAGTGGACCTGGCAGTAGTGCCCAGGCCGGACCTTCCTCCGGTGGCCCTGTGCCACCTGCTGGTAGAAGCACTGCAGGGGATGGGGCTCGTCCCCCCTCTGCAAGCGTGGCCGGAGGAGAACATCCACTCACCCTCTGTAGTGTCTGGACTGTGGTGCATAGGGAGATTTGGCATGCTGTGCTTGGGCCCCTATGCCAGCTTGAGGCACGGGTGGCACAACTCATGGGCGTGCCTGCTGCCCATCCTGCACAGCCCCATCCTGGGCAGTGAAGGCACAGTGGCAACTGCCCATGGGTGGAGATCTCAGTTCCACTGTTGCCATCTGTGGGCTCATGGGCTCGAGATATCCAAACATCCGTCCCCGTCAATTGTGCAACCCCCCCACATGTGCCATACACCACCCCTGTATGCGTCTTGTTTGTCTTGTCTGTTAACCTTCCCTACCTACCTCCCCAGCTATACCGACTTCCTGTACCTGACATACTACTCTCACCTGAAAAAAAAAAAAAAAAGGGCACTCTGTACCCAGAAAAAAATTACGCCCCATACATAGCTGCCCATTTTGCACACATGTCTGCTGGACAGGTAAACTGGCAATTACAATTGGCTGTACAACAAATATTATTGTTGTCTTCACACCTCTCTCAGGGGTGGAAGGTTTCAAATTTCACACCAAATTACAAACATATGCACAGCTGTTGCTGACGAAGAAATGGGCAGCTATGGGCCTTTCCTACATCCCTCCTGCAAAACCCAAGCTTGTTTTTCTACTGGCATACCCTCTTTGTGCCCCCTTTTTCACCACTTTCCTATCTCCCCATTTTCTTTTCTTTAAAAGAAAATAGCACGGGTGTGCACGAGAGTAAGCACTTTTAAGCAGTAGTAAGCGGGTGTGTGCTTCTGTGCGCTTAGCTAAGTGTGTGTGTGCGAAGCTAAGCCGCAGTGCGCATGTGTGAGCTCCGTGCAAACCAGCGCTAACCTGCTTACAACTGCTTAAAAGTGCCTTAGTCACTCTGACAAGGCCTGTAGTTTTCTCAGTAGCAAAATAAAATACCTCCATCAGTCTCGAACCCAGGACCTTGGAAACACTAGTCTGCATGACTTACCACTAAGCCATGACTGCTATACAAGAGCATTGTGCTGAAAGAAATATATCATAAAATAGTAGGAATTAATGTAAAGGGAATATAGCAAGTCTAGTACACAAAGCATGTCATGTATATTTACTGTCAAATCTAGTGGATTTGTAAAATAGTACTGTGTGATGAGAAACAGCCATGCTAGTTGGTAGCTACTAGGTAATAATGTCACAGTAGCATCTGGCAAGCCACACACATACTCAGAGCAGGATAAACACTGCCATAGTTGAATAGTTAAGAGCCCAGACATAGCAAATGTGACTGAGTTACAGGGATGTCCCTGATGTGAAAACAAATGTCAACTGTGCCCCACCGACACCCTGTCAAATGTACTAACAGTAGGCAGAAAGGTGTATCTACACATGCAATGGTAACTATGAATTACTGAAAGTATGCACCACTTGCACGTCACAAATGGTGTAGTAATACATATGCTCGAAATAACCCACAGTCACAACTGCAGAATATCAGAATATTTCATTGGAGTATCCCACTGATATGTACCATTCCATGAGGCTGATAAAAGATGCACCTGAGAGTATCTGAGGCCTGCTCAGCAGCATGAGCAAATAGCCTTGTAAGTGTCAAGGCACACACCATGGCCAGACCACACTGCATGCAGTAACACCCTACCACAACAAACACATAGGGAATTGCTGCCCAAACAGATTTAGCAAGCATTACAAGCTGTGAATGTAAATGGAAAATAGGAAAGCCATAGCAACACATTACAGGAAAGACACCTAGCAGGCATACAAGGAGTGAATGTAAAGGCCAAATATTGAAGCTATAGCAACAGATTGCAAGAGCCACTGCTATATACCAGTTACACCACAATCCCCACAGGAAAGCACACACACCCATATACACAGTATTACTAGTCGTAGGTGTCAGTTTACATACACACAGAGAAGAGGACACTGGAGGAAGGAATACTCAGCTTACAGAACAACATGCATTGCAGTGTCTACAACACAGCCTGAAATATGAGAGGCATACCAACCCTTACACTCACAGAACAGTGTCCACAGCAAACCAGCATGGTCCCCACCCTGATAATCTGAAAGGGCTATGCCTACCTAACAGACCTTTTTATAGCACTGTCCTGAAATCAAAGTGAGAACTGCAATCACTACACAACAGGCTGCATGCAATTAGTAAATGCTGGCTAACAATTGGTGCAGAGGCCATCACATGGACATGTGCAGATACCTACAAAAGCATCCTGTACTCCTAGTCCACACATGCAATACTTTCATTGCACCCTCTGGAGGTAGAGACAGAGAGAGAGAGAGAGAGAGAGAGAAAGAGAAAGAGAAAGAGAAAGAGAAAGAAATAAAAAAAATAAAAAAACAGTAACAACAAAACGAAGAGGCTGACAGCAGGCCAAGTAACTGCAAGCCTATGCAAACAGCTGCAACAAACACAGGTAATATAAAGTACTAGTATAATAGTCTACATACTGTGAACCCTCCAGATGTGTTATTGGTCTGTATCTATGTATATGAAGATGTGCATAGGGCCGGGGACATACTGCAACTGTCACTGAAGGCTCTACATACATATGTATGTGAAGGTAGCTATGTGCACATAGCAATGTAGGTTGTAGTGCAATGTACAAGTAGGTTGTACAGTAATGGATGTTCATCAGTACGTTACTGTGTGTATACATATGTGGAACTAAAAAGAAGTATACATATATATATAGATATATATATACATCTATATATATACATATATATATATATATATATATATATATATATATATATATATATATATATATATACATATGTATATCGAGATATGTATGTATATATATATATATATGTATATATATATATATATATATATATATATATATAATATGCATATGTGTATACATAGATAGAGAGGGATGTAGAAATACATAGACATATATAGTTTCACAGTGTCATAGTTTAGTACTAGGCTATCTGCAGACAGTGTACACAATAGATATAGAAAATTGCGCCTCTGTATAGTAGTGACACAGTGAAGACCCCGTACATAATAGCATTAGTTTACTGTGCCTCTGTCTAGTAGTGACACAGAGATGACCCCTGGTGTAAACCTATGGTCTCCCATCCACTCATCAAGAATTCACATGAAGAGAGTCAGTGAAGGTCTCTGCCTAACATGAACTGGGATCCTGTTCCACAGTATGGGAAGCCTCTGAGTTATGGATCTGTCCCTACAGCATGTCCTATTCATATTTGTGCTGAGGTTTAAATCTGTAGCTGAAATTGGATTTTACGAGGTGGAACATGTCCATCAATTTCTGATTGGACATGGCCTTGTACGTCAGGCACAGATCACCTCTAAGTAGGCGGTATGCTCTGGAATAGAGCAGGAGTTTCTTTAGTCTGGCAGCATATGACATTTGTTGGAGACCCTTGATCCTCCTGGTGAGGTACTTATGGGGTCCCCCTAGCTGTTGCAAGTGCCAGGTGAGGTACATACCAAATGGGGCATAGTACACAGTCATGGGCCTGATAAGGGAGGAGTATAGGGGTACAATGACCTCTTTTGATCTGGATGTGAATCCCTTCATGAAAAGGTGGGCAAGGTAGGAAGTCTATCTAACCACTTTGGCAACGTGGGTGTCAAATGAGAGGTCAGTATCGAGTTGTGTCCCCAGGTCTCTGATTACTTTGTCTGTACTCAGTGGGTTACTGTCTATGTGATAATATGTGGGTACCTTGTCCTTCTGAAAGGGTATGACTATACATTATTTGGCATGCAGTTTAAGGCCATGACTCCGGCACCAGTTGTCGGTTTCAGTGAGGCCTTTCTGTAGGATGTATGTGTCAGCTGGTGTATTGACTATGGCGCCTAGTATGCAGTCATCTTTGAACATTGTCAGCCACTACCCTCCCATGTTTGCTTCCACATCTGAGAAATAAATGCCGAACATGAGGGGTCCCAGGACAGAGCCCTGTGGGACACCACTTGTGACTGGCTCTGAGTCTGACATGGCACCAGTGATTTTGACTTTAGGGTTTCTATCTGTTAGCCGGTTTGCAACCCATCTTGTGACATATGGATTTACATTTAAGCTGTTGAGCATGTCTATGATGCCAGAGTGGGGTATTGTGTCGAAAGCTTTAGCCAAGTCCAGGTAGGCTGTATGGACCGCTGTGCCCTCATCAATGGCTCTAGTGACTGATTTGAAAAGGTCAACCAGGTTCAAAAGGCAGGATCTGCCCTCTACAAAGCCGAACTGGGTGAGATCAAGTGTCTGTAAGTCCCCAATGTCTCTGTGGATGAGTTCCATAATGATTCTTTCCATAGCGTTGCAGACCAGGCTGGTTAAGCTTATGGGGCGGTAGTTACCAGGGTCTGTAGAGGTGCCTCCTTTGTGGAGTGGGACTACTGTTGCTGTATGCCAGTGTCCAGGTACATATGGTGTAGTAAGGCTATGGTTAAATAGCATTTTATGTGCGGGTTTAGCTCCTCTTTGAGTTCACGTAGCACACAACCTGCGATACCGTCGGGTCCCATTGAGCTGTGTTTATAGCTTTGCTGAGGGCGGTTCTCAGCCGGACATCTGAGATAACAGGGAGGTTACAATCAGCTGGGATAAGTAATTCCTCATGTGGGGGTGAGGGAGGGGAGAAATCTGCACTGAACCTGTCTGCCAGAATGTTGGCAATATCTGTGTGTTCAGTGTAGCTTTTGTCACTGTGAACTAACTCTGAACATATCTGAGGGTTTCCACCCAGGTGTCTAACATAGCAGAGGAAGGCCTTGTGGTTATCTGTAGTGTCTATAGTGATTTCCCTCTCATTGTTGGCCTTGCATGTTTGTATGAGAGAATGTAGCTTTCTACTAGTGCTGATCAGAGATGCCTTATCTTTATGGAATTCTGCTCTGTCGTGCAGTAGCTACCTTCTGTTGTTATGCAATTTGTTCATGGCTGGGGTCCACCAGACAGGATGCCTGCCCTTGGTGGAGAGGGTCTTGGTTTTATTTGGGATTGCATGATCCATGCATTCTTGGAGATGTCCGTAGAAAGCATTTGTGAAGGAGTCTGCATTGTGGGATGTGGTTTCCACTGGCCCAGTGGGCTTAAAGGATACCAACTCAGTTTTAAGAAGTGTAAAGTCGGCATTTGAGAGGTTTCTCACTGTAGTCTTTTGTGTTGTGGGGGAGGTGGGATATGTATATCCAGGGTGATTAGTCTGTGGTCAGATGTGACTAGTGAGGGGTATACTTATGGTGTGTAGCACATTGTCCCCATGTTTGTGATGATCAGGTCTAGTATATTATCTCCCCTTGTGGGAGAGGTGACTAGCTGTTCCATTGCATTTGACTTAGTGAATTCCGGGAACCTTTGGGCTAGGGTGTTTGGGCTAGAATAATGCACCCAGTGTATGTTAGGGTAGTTGAAGTCTCCCAATATGATGGTGTGTGGTGGGACATTCATATCCTCCAATGTCTTCAGGAAGGCTGACTGTGGTTCCTGAGATAGGGAGGGTGGTCTGTAACATGCTACCAGTTGTATAACAGGTTTGCCTACGGTTATTTGCACCTGGATGGTCTCTGATGCTTCATGTGTTGCCACTAACCTGGAGGTGTGGGTGTCCTTCATGAATATGGAGACTCCCCCTCCCTTTTTGTTTTGACCCGAGTTTTGGGGCCAAAAAGCATGATACAAGGTATAGCCTGGTACTGCTGGTGTGCTCTCAGGAGTCTTGAACCAGGTTTCACTTACTGCACAGACATCGAGATTGATAGAATATGTATGTACAGATATCTGTAATATACACATACATATATAGATATATGTAGATACATATACATATACAGATAGATCTGACTGACAACAGATATGTCTGTATATGGCTATCTCTCTCTCTCTGTCCCACTCCCTCTCACTCTCACTCTCCCTCTGTCTCTCTCTCATTCTCTCTCCCCCTCTCTCCCCATATCTATATGTATATAACTACATCTATATATACATATTATATATATATATATATATATATATATATATATACACACAAATATATATATATATATATATATATATATATATATATATATATATACAGATATATAAATATATATATATATATATATACTGTGTGAGGCACATGTGTGCAGATGTATTGCAACAGGTGCCTGGTGACAAAGACATGGAGTGAACACCAGTGTGGATACTGGAGTACCATACCCCATTCCAAAACACTGACACCAGTAACCACCACATGTGTGCATGCCTGCCCACCACTGCATGTGTCAGGGGGGAACAGGGGCAACAAGTGTACAATAGGCTCCCCACTGATATACACAGTGGCACACTAGTCCTGTAATACCTGTACATAGAATGTGTCAGCGGACATGGTGTGTCAGCTATGGACATGTAGGTCACTATACCCCTCTACACCCCACAATGTCCTACACAGTATGTACCTCCCATGACAGCTACAGATATGGAGAAGGACACAGAGATACGCAAGTAACTGTGTCAATGCACTCAAACACATTACCTATGCAGAGTGACTGACAAGACCACAGAGCGCACACAGACTACCTACAAAGAGGTTACCACTGCTGGATATACATAGTTCGGTCACACCCATGAAAGTTGTCTAACAACCATGGTAACACCTCCAACATCCACAACACAAATTACCTATGTCTGTCATCCTTGTCACTGCAGTATAGAGCACATGGTGGAGGTACAGGTCCCTACCCACAGATACGACATACCCTGGAGTAAACCACACAGAATTAAGAAGCAATGCTCCCCATGAGTACATGTCAGACATACTCCTGCTGAATGTTATGCAGATAGGTATTATGCCATATGAGTCACCCTGTGTAACTGTTTGTAAGGAGCAGGTATGATCATAACACATGTGTCACAAGGGGCAGTGTAGCATAACAGTATGCTGCTGTAGGCCCAGGGCCAAAGGCACACTACCTACCTAAGACACAATGCACACCCATGAACACATTGCAAACCAAATATGTGAAGTGGAATGAGTGTGCCAGTGATTGGGTGCATGTTATGTACTGGTGTGATTGCTCACCATGACTGTCTGTCTGTCATGGTAGTGTGTGTCCTTGGTGTGAGGCCAGAGACAGATGTGTGAGGTATTGTGATCAACACATACTACATTGCCATATGTTGTGCTGTGTTACCCTGTATGTCACTGTGGTGTAGGTAGGGTTATGGCAAGTAAGAGTAGTGTGCATTACCAGTGAAATATGTAACGTGCATTGCGTGCAGTGCATGGGCTGATAATGTTCCCCATACAGTACCTTGATACAAACCCCCAGTGTGAGATTGTGCATTCAACCTGAACCAGTGTGCTGACTGCTGCAGTATACTAGTCTGTCGTATGGAGTGTGCCAGGTACTGTTGCACAGTTGTCGGATGAGCACTGATATCTGGTCATTTACATGTGTATCCCCCAATAGACAGACAGATGCTATATATGGGGGTTAAGTTATATCACTACAGTCGAGTATTATGTGTATTATGTGTGCCATAGTTTGCTGACATATATTGCTGACATATTTTCCTTCTCCTTTTCAGGGCCATGGTTCACCAGCGAAACCCTGTGTACTCCACTGCAGAGGAGGAAGAGATACACCTGAGCCTGGTGCGGGATTTCACAATACTCTTTTCCGGCACCAGACAGAACCAGCAGGAGAGGGCTGCACTGTGGCAAGACCTGGTCTGTCGGGTAAATGACATAGGCACACATAACCGGACATATGAGCAGGTACCCCATCACTGCAGTGATTTAATTAGAAATGTCCATCAGCGTGCGTCGGATATCCACAGGCAGCAGCTTGCCACAGGTGGTGGGGTGTCTAGACATCCCCCCCTCACCAAACTGGAGGGACTACTCCTAAGTGTTGTGGCTCCAGCCCAACAGCAACAGCAGCAGCATACATGTGTAATGATGGAGGCTGGAGCCACCCAGCAGCAGGACACGGAGCATGCAGGTAACATGCCATGTGTATAGTTGACCGTTCTGTACACTGTTAGGTTATGCATGTGTGAGGTGTGTCCTCATTTTGTAGCTGTAATCTTGGTAATTATTGTGCAAGAGTGATATTTCCAATATCAGCAGTAGACCTGTGGAAGCTTACTGTTGCACTACTGAACTGTATCATACCCACAGTATCAATGGCACAGTTGTGCCTACTGACAATAAATGTCTCATTTCTGCAGGTCCCTCTGGTGTAACAGCAAGGCAGCCTATCCATGCTGGTGAGTGTGTAATGCCATTACCTTCAATACTCTTGATACTAACAGTAATAATAGGCTGAAGCAGTAGTGCTATGTGTTTGATTGCAGGTGTGTTTGTGTCTGTGTGTTGATATCTCATATACTGAGGTGTGTGCATGTGTGCATGTGTGCATGTGCCCATGTGTGCATGTGTGCATGTGCCCATGTGTGCATGTGCCCATGTGTGCATGTGTGCATGTCCCCATGTGCCCATGTGTGCATGTGCCCATGTGTGCATGTGTGCATGTTTGTATGTGCCCATGTGTGCATGTGCCCATGTGTGCATGTGTTCATGTGTGCATGTGCCCATGTGTGCATGTGTGCATGTGTGCATGTGCCCATGTGTGCATGTGCCCATGTGTGCATGTGTGTATCTGAGGTGACATTGTGTACTCATTGTAAACTGTGTTTCCTGTCTTACTCCCACAGGTTCTGGTGCTGCTCTGGTGTTGTGCAGCAGGGAATCTGAATCAGCTGCTGTAGATAGTGATAATGATGATACCTGTGTAATGGCACAGCTAGGTGCCAGGGTCCGTCATTGGTCAGCCAATTGACACTACACAGCTGTTGACCCCATCAATGCGCACAGTCATCCTGCCAATACATCCTTTGTCTCCAATGTCCCTAGGTGATGGACAGGATACAGTGGGCATTGACCAGGGTAATGTGGTATCGGTGGCACATGCATCCCCACACAGCAGCCATGGCCAGGGTCCTGACATGGTACCACACAGGCAGACGTCCAGGGGTTCTCGTGAGAGCATCCGTGGGCATACCTCCCCTGGCAGACGTGCCCACAGAGGTCTTTCAACCTCAGCTATGTTTCGGGCTGTAATGCAGGCACAGTCACGTATGGAGTGGTACACCAGACAGGGTCTGAGGGAGCTGAGAGCATATCGCACAGCTATGAGTGACAGTATGCGTGATGTTGCGGCTGCCATCCGTAACTTCACCGAGGTCATTGACAGACGTTGGGGGGACACATTAGATTTGTTCCACAACTACATGTCCATGAGCCAGAGCAATGGTGGACGATTGAGGCATCGACGTGGCCATATGCCAGCAACAGCATCAGCTGACAGCCATCGGGGACGACAACAGGCCCGCGGCCACTCACATAGTGCCAGCAGCAGCCCCAGCAATGCTCTGGACAGTCCCAACAGGGATCTGTCTACAGTCACCAACCACCTGCTTCTGATGACAGTACCCAGTCTGGCTTAGTACCTGATACAGTCCGTAGCACCCCTGCCCGGCACAGGTACCGTGTCCGTGGCCACAGACAATGATCTGTATGACCTGGCAGGTACAGTCTGTGGCTGTCCACAAACACCTGTATATGGCAGCCATGAGGTGGGACTGTGTGCATGCATACACACATGCAAATTGATAACACCTAGGGCTACCGCATACACGCACACACTGCATCAACATTGCCCCATCTTGTACTGCTGTCCCTCACCAACAAACACACACAGACATGTCAGTTGGTTGTATCAGTGGCAGACTCAGGCATACCAGGTACACACCCTGTGCATATGATGAAACTGTGCCACCTCCTGCAATCTGTAACATCGGTGCAGGAACAGATTAACATGGTGCTGATGCACAGGGTGACTACATAGAAGTGTTGTAATAGTATAATGTTGACAACAGTACAGTGTAATGATATCATTGTGGGTATATACCAGCATGCCTGATGCAGTTACAGTATGAATGTCATTATATTGTTTTGTACACCCATAATAATTACCATAGTGTACTGTCTGCACATCTTTGCATACTGGTGGTGAGGCTGTTAAGAGATGGCCACCTACATAGGTAGCACAGGGGATACGAAAATGTACATATTGATACTCAATGATGTTCATGTCAACTGTGAGTTGCGTGCTGTCCACACTCAACTCTGCAATGAGGATGTTTGAAGATGTTGATATCTGTGCAGTAATACACAACAGGTTGAAGACTCACAAGAGCACACTAGCACTACAATGTCACACCTCATACCATGCATGACAGCACCAAAACACAGAACTAACTATGACAGGAGGGAGAGTCTCCATACATGTCAAGGATACTGTGGTGCCAGGTCAGGTAGCATACATCATACTAAGTCTGGAACTGCTGAGTGAGGGCTCAGTGTCTGTTATTTGAAATGTGTATTATTGCAGGTATGAGCACTTGGGTGTCAGGCCAGTTATTCAACATTACAAAGGTACGTGGTCTATACACTTGTGGGGGGTGGGGCTGGACCCAGCCCGTCTGACCTGTGAATGTCTGGGTACAGGCTTATAGTGCCTGCATATATGCACTGTTACCTACTGGAAGTCATACACCTTGTTTGTTGTAGCATAGTCTAAATACAGGCCTGCTGACTAGCTTTGTTTGTATGCATGTTTGCTTGTTATGTTCCTGAAACACTGATTCCACCTGCAGTGCAGATTTACAGTGCCTCTGTGGATCCCTAGTGACATCTGTATTGCTTACTGTACTGATGTCCATGTCTCACTTGACAGAATGTCACTGTTTGTCCTGTTTGCATGTAGGTTGCCTGTAACACATTGCATATGACTTACCTCGCATTTGCTCAAGACAGCATTCATATATGCCAGCACTAACATATCAGGAGCACTACTCCCTCACATACTCACCTTGAGTACCTTGTTCCCCATTGGCCCTATGTGTTGTTACTTAGTATGGGATTCACAATGCTATGGTAGCATGTGCAAAGGTCACCTATCAATCTACTCTCTGGTCCAGTTGGTGAATCTGTGAGTCATGTGGCAATGTTACAGCTGCCTCATGTACACAGACAACCCTCTCCCCTTCCCATACACTTACAACACATGTGGGAGATGCAACCACATAGCCAAACTGGGGGCTAAGCTCTCTTAACTCAGTACTGGCATACCCTGTCAGGTGGAGTGGGATACTACAGTGAATACAGTACCAGTCTCACATAGACCTGCCACGACTGCAGTCCAAACACAGAAACACACAGGTACATTCTTGGACTCTCAGAATAGCATCCTGCCTGAGCAGCTGACACCTGCAAAGCAGACACACAAGCAAACATTAAGCCAGAGCAGAGCACGTGCAACACATAGCTCACAAAGCCTGTGTGCTAAACAGTCACAGGCCATACAGCTTGACAACACACCTGCTACAGTTGTATGAGGTACCTCTATCATCAGGAACACTGAGGTCCTGCTCACCAGTCTGAACAAGGTGAAGGTCACGCTCAGATGCCCATCGGGCACTATGATCCACCACATAACACAAGCATACAGGTCACTCCAAGGCATGTAGAAATATGACTCCGTCATTGTCTGTGCCAGTGTGTATGACCTGTGATGCACCTCCCTGGACTACATGTTAGGGGACATAGAGGGGCTATCTGAGCTTGTGGCACAGGCTGGTATGACCCTGACCTTGAGTAGCATCTTACCCTCACCAAGAATGCTGCCACAATATGTAGACAGGATGATCAGTTTCTACAATTACCGTATGTTTTGGTGACATTCAAAGGGGATCCAATGCCTGTCAGTGTGGGATTACATCAGTGGCGGCTGGTGACTTCAAATCAAAGGGGTGCTGCAGGAGACAGCTGAATGGGTGGGGTCAATGGGAAGGGGTGCTGCCAACTAGAAAGGGGAGGAGCTATGCTCAAAACCACAAAAACTAAATATACTGCCCTGGGTGCCATACCGCCATTATGAGAGTCCAATCAAGACAAAATGAAGTGTAGAAGAATAAAAATATTTCAGTGCATTGGCTGCATGACAGCTTAATATCTAGATGGAAACAAAAAAGGTTGTGAGGCATGAAAAAATAAATTACTTTTTTTTAAATACATTAATGGAATGCCAGTCAAAATCAAGTATAAGAAAAACAAGCAGCACTCAACTCAAACCACTTCTTGCACTACAGTTCTAATTATAATTTATATTCAGCTTTATTAAAGTACCAAGTAACACGCTGAAAGTAGAAATCTCTGATGCCCCCACTTGTAAAAATGTTCCTTATCCAAAAAAAGACCTGCTGCTTGACATCTACTTGTTTCATGGGGAAAACATGATCAAAGTAAAAAATGAAAAGCAAACAAGAAATAAGCTCAAGATACATTGCTTAAAAGGATTACTGTACAGGTTATGGACCACACAATTGGCATTCTGTTTACGCATAAAGCCTGCAGAGATGACTGGAAGTCTCCAAGTGTAATGAGACTCTTAAAATAATGTAATCCTGTTCTTTATTACAAATACTGGCATATGCATTTCAATACCTAAGGCTTATACATTATCTGGTTAAGTATTCTCTACATGGCAACAGAAAGGCTTTCAGTGTTGGCAATTCTTTAACAGTATGCTTATTAAAGCTTACTTGCATCTTGCAATCTCAGCCAAGCTTACCTGATGGTCATTAAAGTATTGCTACTTAAACACAGAGCAACAGGCACTTTGGGTAATAAGCATAAATCAACAGTACAAAAAATATGACAGAAACCAGACCATTCTGTAAAAATCAAGGACAGATGAAAAGCCACTCTAGTACTTGTGTCTACCTTGGATGGGGGGCATACTCTGCACATTTACACTGCATAACTACTCCTTGCCTTGCTTCGACACATCCAGAGTCACTACATGGGGGAGTGGGGTGCAACAAGTATGTCACAGTTTGAAATGTCTCTGGCTGACTTGTGATGGCCCTGACACCTTTGTCATACCTCTCAACCTCAGAGCAAGAAATCTGGATAAAGTCATACAAAGAAATGGGACAAAGGCCCAAAAATTAAGGACAATTTTAAAAATATTGCTCTTATAAACTTAGAAAGATAATAGAGGTCTTGCATTAGTATGAATTTTCTGAATGGTATGAAATCTGAAACTCAAATGTCTGTCATTATTTTCTAACTTCAGTCTTTAATGATTTGTCACTAATTTGCCAAAAAAACACAATTTTATGAAAAATGGACCAAAAATGTGATGTAAAAATATAAAATAGCAACACAATACAGCTGGGAACCTGTCAAAGAAGGGGTACTTTAATATTAGTACCACTAACTTGAGCGGCTGACAAAATAAAATAATCTACATGCATTTCTAAAATAAAAGTAATCTAACGGATTATTACAGTTATTTCTTAATTATAAACCCTCCATGTTTTCTTTCAAAATTGCTATTTTGTGGAGGGATCATTAGGGGAAGAGCAACATTTTGAGCCAAAATCAGGGACAGTTGAGAGGTTTGGCTATGCCTAATTCTGTAAAGCAATTTATTTGCATGTACCTCTCAACCTGTTAATGCAATAAATCAGGACAAGGCCAAATATACTGGGGGAACATATAAACGGTACTAAAAATTGCTCTTGTATAAACTGAGACAGTTGATAGAACAGGTCTTACTTTAGCATGTATTTTTCCGAAGGTTATGAAGTCTGAAACTCAGTGTGTCATTAGTGACTCAATTCCTAAATGATTTGCCAGAAAACCACAAATTTTATGAGGAACAAACCAAAAATAAGAAGCAAAAAATCTATTCATTCTTTGAAAATCTGGACAGTTGGGAGATATGGTTCAGTTGGGGCTGCCTAAGTTTGCTGCCCTTCCCCCTCACAAAACCATGGTCGAATGGAGCCTCCCCCTGCAGCCATTCCAATGATCCATTACTTGGCTGTTTCACTCCATTTACCATAAACACTAATGTGCATACTGATTTACTTCTATGATGATTTGAACTTCATTTGAAAGTTTTATTTTGCATTTTACAGCACAAACACTAAGACATCTGCTAAACAAACTTGGCATTAAAACTTCTCTGCCATTGAAACTCACATTCATTGAAACAACATTGAAACCCACATTCAAAGAAAATACACCCGTGGCAGATAAAGATTAATTCTGGGCTGTTTTCAAATCATAGGCCCCTTGCATATGAAACATACATGTGCTCTTTGATACACCTTCCTATTGCTTTGAACATTTTTCCAGTAAACAATGAAACAAAACGCATGCACCAATGACAAAACTGCCCAATTCAGGACATTTCCATCATAAAAGTCTACTCAAACTTCTACAGTCCACTATTATCAGTAAATATGCACAATTCTACAGTCCACCATTATCAGTAAATATGCATAATCTCTGAAGTAGTAAAAAGTCATCTAAATAATTCCAAGTTAAATAAATCTGTAATGAAGAGGTTGCTGCTAATCACCTTTATATTTCATGGTTTCATCGAAAAATAAAGTGTCTGATGCCCCTGAGGAATAAGTTGCCTAAATTACATTAAAAATAAGCTAGTAATATTGCAATAGAAAATGGATGACAAACTGATAACAGGCTCAAAGTTAGTATCTTAACTTTCAGTACGGCAGCATTCACCCCTTATGGGAGTAGAACCAACAACCTTCTGCATCAAAAGCAAGTACACAACCTGTTGTTCTTTTAGCAATATGAGCTGACTTAGCATAATCAGCACTAAACTTCTCTTCCCCTGCAGCTCTCAGCTCCTTGTAAAATCTACTCAATACACAACTGCATCTCAACTTCGCAGCACAAGAAATCTGGAAAAAGCCAAATGTATTGGGGTGGGTCAAAAGGGCAAAAACCAGGGACACATTAAACATTGCTTGTATAATCTTGGAAAGCTGCTAGAATAAAATGCTGTGTTACCACCATACATTTTTACTGCCAAGATCCCTGTGCAAAAGAGTCAGAACAACATACCACTATGCCAAATCACCTGCTTTGTGAAAGAAAAATGCTGTGTTACCATTGTACATTTTACTGCCAAGGTCCCTGTGCAAAACTGTCAAGAGCAACATACCACTACTCCAAATCAGCTGCTTTGTGAAAGAGAGGAAGTCTGAAACTTAAATGACTATCATTTAATGAATTAAGTTCTCACCATAGCTGTCAACCTCTTAGCACAAAACACCTGGACAAACCCAGTAATGAGGGAATACAGCCCTCAAACATATTCAGTGAATTAAGTTTTTGCCATAGCTGTCAACCTTAACGCAAAAAACCTGGACAAAGCCAATAACAGGGTATTACAGTCCCAAAAATAAGGACAAATTTCAAATAGTCATCTTATAAACTTAAAAAAAATGCTATAATAAAAGGTTGTGTTACTATATATTTATTGCTAGAATAAAAAATTATTTTACTATGTATTTCCTGAAGAATATGAAGTCTGAAATTCAAATGCCTGTCAATTTTACTTCTGATGAAACAAAAACAATTTTCAGCAGAGGCCCAGGGAGAAATGCTATAGACACATGTCTTTGCAAAATGGCAGGACACCAGAGCAAATCCACACAAACACAGGGATAAGATGCAGGCCTCACACAGAAGGTACCCCAGCCAAGAATCAAACCATAAAGCCTTTAGCTGTGAGGCAACAATACTGCCACTGCACCATCAAATATGTAAGGAGTTAAACATTCAGAAACCTGAAGTCTGAAATTCAAATGCCTGTCAATTTTATATAACATTTGTTAATCAGGACATTCTGACTTGGAACAAATAAACAATTTTCAGCAGAGGCCCAGGAAGAAATAATGCAGACATGTCTTTGTAACATGGTAGGACACAAAAGCAAACCCACACAAACACAGGGAGAAGATGCATATCCCCACAAAGAAGGCACCCCAGCCAAGAATCAAACCTGAGAACCTGCAGCTGTGAGGCAACAACGCTACCACTACACCATCAAATATCAAGCATTGCAATATTTACAAACCACAGATATTATGAGGAACAGATCAGATCAAATATGAGGCAAAAATCTGCAATTTTTTTTTTTACAAAGGGTGGTGGGTAGGGAATTCAGGTCTTTTAACACCTGCATACAAGGTACAGGGTTCAAGCCTGAGATACTCCTTTCCACTCCACCATGAGTCTAACCACCAGTATATTGCACCTGGGGCATTTTCACACACACACACACACACACACACCAATGAAATGAAATGAAACATCTGCACTGTAAACTGATTTTATACTTCACATCCATAACTGTACAACGTACAGCTCTGCAAATGGTGGAACCTTTGGTAGTTAGTCTATCCATTAGGTTAAATAAGACATACAGACAGATACACGCAAACCTTATATATCTATCAAACACCAGCAACCAGCTTCTACAAACCGACCAAGCGTTACAGAATGATATGAAGACAGCTGTCATTTGACTTTGGCTCAGTCAATTTTTAAGTTAAGCTATTCATGCCTAGTAGCTGGCACAGGTTCAAATACCATAGCAGAGATACGGGGGGGGGGGGGGTAGTTTCAAAATATCCAACGTATAACATCTACAACATGAGACAAGACTGTCCCTTAAAACACTGAAATACCAGACTGAGGAAGCACGGCTAAGCTATCTGTACTTCTACCACCAGGAGGAAAGCATTAAGTAATTAAATCAGTAAACAGTGAATACTGACAATGAAAAAGCAGCTAGAAAGGGCTTCCAATACCTCTCCGGGACAGCAGACTACTATGCATTCCTCTAAACTACATATATTTTAGCCCTCATCTTCTCACAGCACAATGTCTTCCCGAGTAGTTCATGCTGTTCCTTACCAGCCTTGCAGGGATCCTTATAGTTGATAGGCTCGGCGACGTCCTTGAAGAACTCCTGCTCCAGGTAGTTTTTGAGTTTGACCTTCCCTTGTGTTTGACTCAGTCATGAACGATGAATCATTCAGTCCACAACTGTTTGATTGATTCTCGCTCTTTTCCCAGCACATAAAGCCCGGGAAGAGAGCGACAACCAATCAGCAGCATTTAGCCCAAACACGTCATGTACGTGCCTGCGGACGTTGCAGTCCGAACCCCTTCCAATTCTATATGGAACCGCATAGACTGCTGGGCATCACCCTGATGCCTTAATTACTTCACTGGGCTGCAACAAAAAAAAAAAAAAAAGTCTTTTATTAAAACCGCCGCAACCCAAGGCGGTTAAAGTGCACATGCGCGTACTTGCCAAGTCGCCGACTCGGAGACACAAAGTAAAAAAAAAAAAAATACATAAATACTGTCACTACTAGTACACAAAAAACAAAAGGTACTTTTTCTTTTTTTTGCTGAGGGGGCTGCAGTCCGGCAGTCCGATGCCACGAGCCGCCCCTAGATTACATGCTGGACAAGCCACATTGCTTTTCTTGGGACAGCTTGCACCTGTCACCCATGGGCCATTTTATATTGGCAGAGGCTGTTGCTACACACATAGTGCCTTTGTATGCAAGGCTGACATTACATAGCCACCTACACAGGTATCACACGGGATAGGACACTAATAGTAATGCTACTCAACAGCAGCAGTGTAAACCTCAAGATACATGCAGTGGAAACTGTCCATAGCATGGGGTACAGCAATATCCATGCAGTAACAGACTGCTGGTACAAGGCTCCCAGGTGCACACCATCACTGCCAGGTCATACCTCATACCATGCTTGTCGTCCCCTACACATGCACCAAACCAGAACAGGGGGGATGTATCCAAAGGCACCTCAGATACACACCCCTCAGGTTGGTGGCACAGCACAAAGCATCAGAGCCTATCCATGTGCAACTAACAGTGGGTTAGACTGCCTTCAGGTTCATAGCCTGGCACACACCACCCTCCCATACCCAGGAAACCCACTTGGCCTTCCTGACAACACTGGGAATATGACGGTCTCTACAAACACCATTATATGGGTGGACTGCGACTACCCAAACATAGAGTGTGAGCATTACTCTAGCTCCAAGACCCTATCTGAAGGGTTCTTAGCATTCATTCCCTGCATTGCTATGGAACAATTTGTTACCACTCCCACAAGAGGTGACAACATGCTGCACCTGTTCATCACCAACATGTGGACTATATGCTCCAGACCAGTCGTGTATCCCTCGCTGGTGGGATGACACTATCTACAACCCACACTGTATATTCACATACCACATGCAGCCCCTGCAGAGAACACCACAGTCATACAGTTGTCTAATGCATATTCCATGTATTCACATGAGGCAGGCTTCGGACATGGGAACTATTGAGGTTCACAGGTACATATGTGTAGGTGGCACACACATACATCATGTGTGCATTGACATTACTGATATAATGTATATTGTGCAATATTGGGAACAACACCCCACACACATGGACAAACTGTGTGACAAAAATACACATGGCATTTGTAGGATACAAACCTCTACCTAACTATGTTATGTCACTTGTGAGAAACGCAGTAGCAGAGTGTGCTATTTGCATTATTGGGAGGCTTGCTTCCTCCTGCTGTACTTATAGGGTGCTGACATCATCAGTGTTTAGACAGTGGAAAATGCAGTATGTGTTGTGTAGTAATAGTTGCCAAAAGGGACATTTCTCTTGCACATAGAATTGCACACACACTACTCCCCCACACACACACACACACACACTGAGCACTTGCAGGATTCAAACCCCTACCTAACTATGTTATGACACTTGTGAGAGACGCAGTAGCGGAGCGTGCTATTTGCATTACTGCGAAGCTAGTTTTCTCCTGCTGTACTTATAGGGTGCTGACATCATCAGTGTTTAGACAGTGGAATATGCAGCATGTGTTGTGTTGTACTAGTTGCCAAAAGGGACATTTCTCTTACACATGGAATTGCACACACTACTCCCCCACACACACACACTGAGCACTTGCAGGATTCAACTCCCTACCTAACTATGTTATGACACTTGTGAAAGATGCAGTAGCAGAGCGCGCTATTCAAATTACTGGGTATCATTTCTGCTCCTGACATATGCATAGTGTGCTGATATCATTATGTATGAAGAGGTATGTACATCTGTTACTATCCATCAGTACAGGGGAGAGCATATCTATGCATTAACTTTGCACAGGCACAGTGGCCTACTGTACTGCGGAGGCAGACGCCAAATACACTGTGGATAGCCTCCTGTATTCCCTAGGGACAACAGCCTAGTATTGCACTCTACGGCCATATGTTTACCTGTCAGATGCAAGTATCTGTTGCTCATATACTGTTTGTGGGTCTTTATTGCCATAGCTTTCCCTGTCTCTATGAACAACTTGTGTACTGTGGAAGATGTTTGCATATGAGTGGGATCCAGTACTTTACTTATGTCTCTGTTGTAATTTCACTGTGTGCACTGGGCAGATTTCTGTATTGTGGGAGGTTCCTGTGTTAACACATACAAATACCAGATATGTGTGTACAACTGCTGAACTGTGACATGGCCTAAGTGTGTGAGCATGCCCAGTTCACAGTTTCTATGGCTTCTTGACTGACACGTCTCATTTATCTAAGTGTGCGAGCATGCCCAGTGTGAACTTTCCTTATGTTGGGATCTGTGGTCCACCACATTCGTGTTTGTGTGTGGACGTCATCTATATTTCACATGTACAGTTGAGTGTTGGACATCAGGTTGTGTTCTTACTGCCCAACTGCTTTGTGTCTGAACCTAACAGGCATTATGCTGTGCCTGCAGTGTTGCCATGGGATAGTTTGCATACAGTTGTCAACATCCTTTCCTACTGACCAAACAGTTGTATTGTCGTATAGTGTACTGGTGCAGTACTTTCACTGTGGTGGACAGTATCATTGGTTTCAGTCTTATCACTGCTTGTAATATTTATAGTGAGCACACCAGACTGGTTGAGGGCCAGTTGTGCAGATATGACCATGTTGCATTTTGTTCAGATATGGACAGCATAGCACATGATTCTCCGACATTGTTAATGTATTCCACAACTTGTATGGACAGTGACAAACAATGGCCATGTGCCCTAGTCCATTTGTAATGCTAGTCAGAGAGTGTTTGTCCTTCAACACACATTTACTGGTGTTTGCCATGACGTATGTCAAGGTTAGTGTGCTGTGCCACTGTCTACCCATGACATACAGGTGATATCCAGGGTACACCTACCATCTCCCATCCAGTCATCATGATTCCTCTGGATGACAGTCAATGAGGGACTCCCTGGATAACCTGTACTGGGAGTTTAGTCGTGAGTGGAGTGAGCTTCTGGGTTATGGATCAATCGGTACAGCATGTCCTGTTTATGTCTGTGCTGGGGTTTAGGCCTGTCAGCTGCATAGGTCACCAGCATTCAGATTTTACATGGTGACAAATGTCCATTGATACCAGCTTGGTCATGGCTTTATACATCAGGCACAGTTCACCTCCAGCCAGGCGGTATGGCACTGTGTGGAGCTGCAGTTTGTTTAATCAGGTGACACATGGCATCTCTTACAGCTCTGTGATCCTCCTGGTGGGGTATTTGTGGGGTCTTTCCAGTTGATGCAGGTGTCTGCTAAGGTACATCCCTGAAGGGCCATTGTACACAATTGTGAGGCTGCTGATGGATGACTGGAGAGGCACATTGACCTACCCTGACCTAGCTGTGCTTACCTTCATTATTAGATGGGTATATGGTATGTTTCTGTAACCACTACAGACACATGGTTGTCACATGCAGGATATCTATCACCTTGTGTCCCCAGGTCTCTTATTGCTCCTGATGTACTTACTCGGTTAACACCTATGTGGTAATTTCTGGCCATGTACTGTGTTTCCACAGGGGATGACTATACACTATTCTGCATTTAGCTTGTTGACATGGCTGTGGCACCACTTGCCTGTTTCTATGTGTGCCTTTTGTAGGTTGCTTGTGTCAGCTGGAGGGTCCAATATGGTGGGCAGTTTGTAGTCCTCTGCGAACCTGTTCTGACAGAGTCCTTCCATGTTGGCCTGTACCTATGTGACATATATAGCATACAAGAGAGGTCCCAGGACCATGCCTTGTGGGATGCCAGTTGTACCTGGTTTGCAGTCTGACATGGCTGCAGCATGTCTGACCAGGTCAGTGCTGTCCTTGAGCTGGTTTGCAACCCATCAACTTGGATAGGGGTTTATAGTTAGGCTGGTGAGCTTATCTGTACTGCCAACTAGGGTATTGTATGGAAGGGTTTAGCAAGGTCCAGATAGGCTGTGTGATCCACATTCCCCACATCAATGGCCTTGGTGCGCATTTCACATGAGTCAGACATGTGTAAGGGGCAGGATCTGACCTATGACAGCCACACTGGGTGGGGTCTAATGTCTGTAGGTACCCAATCTCATTATTCCTGGGGTCCATGATCATCCTCTCCATTACTTTGCCAACCTAGATAGTCAGGGTTGAGGGGTGATAGTTTGCAGTATCCATTCAGGCACCACCTTTGTGGTGAGGGACCACTGTTGCTGTACACTGCTCTTTGGGTACATATCCTGTGGTAAGACTGATAGTGCGCAGTAGTGCTATTTGGTATTCCATTCTTCTTACAGTACTTGTTGGACACAACCCAGGACACCATCTGGTACCATTGATGCTGTGTGGTGTGCTTTGTAGATGCTGGCTGTTACCTCAGCATCTGCAATGTCAGGAGGCCAGCACTCTGCTGGGATAGATATTTGGCAGTTAGGTGCTGGTGGGGAGTTTGCAAAGAATCTGTTAGGTAGGATGTTGGCAATGTGTGTGGGTTTGTTGTATTGTTTGTGATATTAGAGTGCTGCAGAGCATATCTGTGAATTATCACCATGGTTCCTACCATCAGGTAGAACAGCTGTGTGATAATCCTTTGTGTCCTGCACAATTTGTATCGTCATAGTTTCATAGGTTCATACTAGGCTATCTTCCCTGGCCTTGTTTGAGCATGGACAGACTGTGTGTGAGTTTCGACACTCCTTGCAATGTGCATATTATGCCCATGTAGGGTTTACTTTACTAGATGTGACACAGGGATGGCCCCCAGTGTACACCTACTATCTCCCATGCACTTCACCAGATTTCTCTTGTTGAGTATGAGTGTGGAGCTCAGCCTATCATGGACTGGGATTCTGTTCCAGAGTGTAAGGAGCCTCTGGGTTATGGATCCGTCCCTCCAGCACATCCTATTTATCTATGTGTGGAGGTTCAGATATCTCACTGTGGTGTCTCTGCTGGATTTGGGGTTTCTGCAGTGGAGCACGTCCATTCATTCTGGATTGGACATGGCCTTGTACATCAGGCATACATCGCCTCTGACTGGGCAGTATGCTTGTGAATTGGGCTGTGGTTTCTTCAGCCAGGCTGCAGATGTCAAATGTTTGGACCCTTTATCCTGTTGGTGAGGTACATTTGGGGTCTTTCTAACTGCTGCAGGTGTAAGGTAAGGTACATCCGAACTGGGGCATTGTTGTCACGTATGGGCCTGATAAGAGAAGAGTATGGGGGCACAGTGACCTCTTTTGATCTACATGTGCATCCTTTCATATTAAGGTGGGCAATATAGCAGGTCTTCCTGGCCACCTTGGCAATGTGAGTGTCACATGACAGGTTGCTGTCCACTTGTGTCCCTAGGTCCCTGATTACTTCTTCCATACATAATGGATTGCCACCTATGTCATACTTTGTGTGTGCCTTGTTTGGTATTTGTTGAGACATTCATACTCTGCAGTGTCTTCAGGAAGGCTGGCTGGGGTACCTGGGTTTGTGAGTGTGGTCTGTAGCAGGCTGCAAACAGGGACACAGTTTGAACCACTGTTACTTGCCCGTGGATATTCCATGCTGCTTCTTGCTGTGGTACCAACCTGGGGGTGTGGTTATCCTTGACAATTACTGATAGCCACACTCCTATTGTAGTGCGTTCCATGTTTTGGAGCTGTAGAGCATGGTATGAGGCATAACCTGGTAGTATTAAGGTGCTCTTCTGGGCCTTGACCCAGGTTTCTGTTACAGAACAGATATTACCATTCTCCATGCTGTGGTGGGTTTGGTCTGCATGCACCTTGCAGGTTAGACTTCTGGCGTTGGGTAGCATTATGTCCAGGTTGTTATCCCTTGTGCTACCTATGGTGGTGGGTTTGTGTTTCCAGCCTTACCTATTCAAGGCACAGTGGGGGTGACAACAGCCTTTTCCAGTATCCACACAGCCAGGTGTGCTGGGTGCGTGCCATCCCTAGCAGGTGGGGAATCATGTCTTGCTCAGCATGTCAGCCCAGGCTGTCAGCCATGTGTTCCCCCTTGCTAACGGCAATACTTCAGCCAATTATTGTACTTGATCTTGTTGTCTTCATAGTATGGCATCATGCTCGGTGAGGGTGAGATGTTAGGCAGGGTCTTCATGTTTGCATATGCTAGATGGTGTTACATTGCTTAACACATGGCAATCATGCCTCAGGTGGTGCTGCAGGGCTGCCTCTGTTGGATGCACATACTACACTCCCTATACATGTTTGAGAGCAGGTTGTGTCATGTTAGGCGTCCCTGTTACTATATGAGTGAGTCAGAGAGGGGTATCATTCCCAGGGTTCCTACTGAGCCAGTGTATGTGCTATGCATTGCCTCTTTGCCAAGGCCAGGGCATACTGGGCATGCCTCCTTCTGCCTACTGGGGCAGGCTCAGGTTGTTCCTCCTCTGAGTCACGCTCTGCCTGTGATGGCCTTGGCAATGGTGGGGGGCTGTTTGGCCCGGCCCTATGCTGGTCCTGCTGCAGCTGTTTTCGCAGAATCATATTATGTAGCATAGCACATACCATGACAATTTGTGTACATGTAGTTGGTGAGTACTGCAAGGCTCCACCAGATGTGTCCAGGCATCGGAACCGTGACTTGAGCAGCCCAAACACACACTCTATTACACATTATGGTGTTCTTGTTCAGGTGTGTGTGCATTTCTGATGGGTGTCATCAGCCATGGCTCCAGTGCATATCCTGCATCCCCCATTAGGTGACCATGTGGGATGTCCCCATTGGCAAATGTCTGGTACAGCTGCGTCAAATGCCAGATATGGGAATCATGGTAGCTCCCTAGGCAGCCAGCACACACATTCATTATTATGCCCTGGGCATCACACACGACCTGGCAGTTGATGGAGGGGAAGCCCTTGTGGTTAATGTAGGCCCTACCCGCTGGTGCTTTGATGCATATGTGCGTGCAGTCTATTGCACCCACTACCTCAGGGTATTCCACTATTTGATGGAAGAGACGCATATTGCTGACCAATACCTCACGGGAATTGGGGAAATATACATGCTCACCATGTGCTGATATGGCATCCAGGAACTGGTGCAGTACCCTGGAGGCTGATGCCTGGGATATCCCCATCATATCACCAGTTGGTCTCTGAAAGGTACCTGTTGCTAGTATTCTTAGGCCAACACATACCTTGGTTTCCACTGGGATGGGTTCTCCTCTGTTGGTTCTGTGTGTGAGGCGTGGCCTGCACAGCTCAACAATTTGCTGCAGGAGGTCTCAGTCCACTCTATAGCGCTCCACTATCTCCAGCTCATGTAACCCCTGGTAGGTGACCCTGGGCCTGTACACTCTTCTCCGTCTCCTCACTGTGGGTTGTCTGGCAGCATTTGCATTGTCACCACCCTGCAAGCCTCCTATGTCTCCTTATAACAGCTATGGCAGCCCCTAGCATGTTTGGTCTGGGTGCAGCTTTTTCAGTTTTCACTTCTACTAGCTTACTCCTGTCTTGCAGTGTCTCTTGAGAGAAACATACTGCAATGCTGTTTGCAGTGTTTTAAGTGCTGTGCTGGGCTAGTATTCTGCCTGTGCAATTGCCTGCTTCTAATTGTTTTCACTTGCTAGCTCTACCAGTATTCCCTGCTAGCTTCCTACTATTTCCTCTGCTTCCTTTTTCCTCTCTGTTTCTTCAGGGGGGAGCAGCACGCATACCAGCGAAAACATGCTCACAGTGGCTACCACACGCGCGCACTTGCTTACACAGACTAGAATCTGCTTATTCGGGTTAAAATGCGTGCACACCAGCACAAACAGGTTAATAGATCTTTACACAAGCTCCTACATGCATACTCTGCCTTACATGCACGCACTCTGTCTTACTCGCGCCTCCCAGCGCGCACACGCGCGCATACATGCACAGCAAGAAACTTTGGTGTTTGCCACAGTGTACACCTTCCATTTCTTGACTTTCCCATGCTTATCTGTTGACACTCCTCTTTTTATGCTGTGTGATTGACATCTTTCACATACCACTTTGCTCCAATGAGCTTGATTTCTTCCTGACATTCCCCCCTGTGATGTCACCTAGCTCCTACTCTGTTACTCCCCCTTATCTAACTCTTACACTACACGGAATGTGCTCATTTGCTATGTGACAGTGTGATTCACTATCCTACCACTCATTTACATAGGATTGACTAATAATGCTTAGTTACATGTCTTACACTCAGCTTCCCCCCTTAGCAACCACTAGACGGTGGCCATGTTGTTTTCGGTCTACTCGTCCCTGCATTGCAAATCCATGCATTACATAAAACCCACATTTGTGGGTTTCAAACCTTTATTTTTATGTCTTATATTTTTATGTCTTATTTAGAACAGCCCGTTTGCGCAGGGCTGCGTTGCATTTACACATCGCCGATCGCCGAAAAAAAAATATTTTATTTCCTGTTTGCATCGGGTTACCGTGCCAATGGCCACATATTTGGCCATTGGTATGCTGCCTGCAACATATGCACACTTTATTTGGAGCTGTCATGGCTCCATTGTGTTATTTGTAGTAACGTACTCAGTTGTCAACTGAGTACATTTCTGCACCTAACACGACTCTTACACGAGCTGGTTTCAGCTTTGTGGATCACTAATCTACCTCATTTGCATGGCTTTTGGCTGCAAGTGAGGTAATTAGCATATCCACGCCCTGCCTGTGTAAGAGTCGTTTTAGCTGGTCTCTTACATGGGATTTCGAGCTTTTTCTGGATCGCGATGGCTGCATGGAGTCTTACACGACTCTTAGACTCCATGCAGGCCATAATGAATCCTGCCCAATAAATGCATGGTGGGGTGGATAGATTGTACTGCATGCTGTTTTTGACATTTACTCCACTGTAGTTACTGTGTGATTCAACAATAAAATAATTTTGCATGAAGAAGTTTTCACAGTATTGCTTTATAGTTTAGGTTTTCCAGCAACATATTGTAGGTATGGAACCCTGCTGTCAGAGGTACCCTGTTCATATAATGTTTTGCAGCTCTGTGACATGAAACATAAAACTCTGAGCCAAGGCAGCAAATGTGTGTTTTTTCTTTCTCTGAATGACTCCTCCAAAATTAATTTAAGCTTTAATGAAACAAGGTGGTATCAGTGTCATTTTAAACAATTTAGCCAAAGTATTTCCTTTCCTTTTTTGCAGATAGTTATTACTTAGCTGAAGGAAATGTTTTAATTGCACTTGTCTCTTTAAAAAGGCTGTGTTTTGTGGTCGTTAGTGGTGGCATGGTGGTATGTGGGGATAGAATGTTTCCCCAAGGTGGGTTTGATTGCTTTGAAGGCTGCGGTAGTGCAAGTTGCCAGAGTGATGGGCAGGAGTAACGGTACAAATGAGAAACCTTTGGAATTGTTGCGGCTTGTATTAATTCATTAAGAGAGCCTTGTTAAAAGTAAAACCAGCAAATTTTAACCATCCTGTGACCTTCCTAGCTGAAGTTGTTAGTAAGCCGTTAGTATGTGTTACTCGTTTTTCCTATTTGTTCCACAATTCAAATGCTAGTGTTCCTCATTTTGGAAATGGATGGCTGAGAGCTAGGCACTGGGCAGTGAAGTACATTTGAGTTTCGGACTTTGAAACTTTCAGAGGGGGTATGTTAAAGCAAATTCGGTTGTGTTGGCAATTTATAAGCCATAAGAGTAATGCTTGGTACGTTTGGTGGAAAGGGAGGTTCCATTGTGGATGTGGTCAGTTTGGCGAAGCACTTTTCCATTCATAGTATTTGCTTCCCTGGACTCCTGTCTAGCAGGGTGACTGACATGTTCCCCAGGGGGTGAAGGCTGTCGTTGAAGATGTCTTGTAATGTGTTATGTATTTTGGATGTTTTACATGTCTTTTTCTTTCTTGCAGATGGGGTCTTGAAACGCTGTGGCTGTGGGGTCTTGGAATGCTGTGGCTGTAATTTGCAATAGGTAGGTATAAGGTGGAGCCTTCTCACTCCTATTAGAGGGATTAATTTTGTCCTTTTCTTTGTAGATGATGGTGTGCCGAGTTACAGTGGTGAGATGCAGTGAATTTGCAGAAGGTCATGCTTTGATGTCGATTTAGCAGTGGGGTCATTGGGTGAGTAATCAGAAATGGATAGGTGAAAAAGCAAGCACAGTGATCCCAAAGAAGAAAAAACTTGTGACTGTGCAGGATGATGAAGCACAACCAACTTTTTGTTTACTTTAGAATAAGTATTAATGTTTTATGACCTCGTCTGATTTGTGATACAGGATAATGTACAATCCATGGTAGAATTAAGAGTTCTATTATTTAGGCATCATGGGATGCAGTAGTGCAGCTGTTTGTGTCATTTCACAGCTAGAGGTTCTCCAGTTTGATTCTCGGCCGGGGGCTAGTTGTGTGGGCTTTGTGTGCCCTCCTTGCATTTGTGTGGGTTTTGCTTGGTACTACTGGATTTTCCTTCCATTCTGCTAAGTTGCTAGTTACTTAATATTGGATATATTTGTACAGGAAGACATATAGCTCACATACGTTAGATGGTCGTCATAGTGAGAATGGTTTTGTTGCATGCTTAAATTTGGATGCATGTTTAAATGGAAGTCCTGATCACTTGGGTGGGCACATTGAGGTCACAGATGGAGTGCTGAGTGAGTAGCAGTCAATGCCCTGATGGAAATGGACTTGAAAGGCAATGGTGTTTGTTTTGTGGATGTTCTGAGTGCTGGAGAGGCGATAGGGTAGTAGGTACATTTTATTCAATGGTCATTAAGGCACATTACCGTTGGGGCAGTGGTGATTTCTTGCAGATGTAGGACATGTTTATTTTGGCCAGTTTGAGTGGGTTACTTTGGTAGGGTTAATAGTTGGTGTAGTTTATCAATTTTGTTGCTTGTGGCTTAATTCTTTTGATAAGCCCTTGTGGCAGATGGATAGTATGGGTTATAGGGATTTGTATTTTGATTATACATTTATACATGTGGGGTTTGGGGGTGTATTTGTGGCATTTGTTATGGCTGTGGTTAGTCATTATAGAAAGGTGAGGGCCAGCAAGGGCAAGGATGGTTCATAGGTGCTACTCTCATATTGGATAGTTGGGGGGATGACAGGAAGGTTCGTGATCTATGATAGGGCTGTTAAGGTTAGTTGGCAATTGCCCTTGTCTGGTTTTAGGAGGCGTTGGGTTAACATCAGGGGGGGACTAAGGGTTTTCTTTCAGTCGTTTGGCCTGTTTGTCACTTTGGCTATGTATGTAATAGGGTTTATAAGCTACATGGTTGAGTCAGTGGCTTGTGTGAGGGAGGATGATTGAAGGGACATGGAGTATTTATTTTACTTTTGGTGTTTGTGTTAGCTGGTGTAGGAGGTTCTTTGGGGTTGTTGGGGGATTATGGTTTGTTTCCTGTTGCCAGTATGGAACTTACAGGGCTGATGTTGGTTGGGCTGCTAACAATGCCATGATGGTTGTTTAATCATTTCATGTTATAAAGGCTAGTTGGCTTAATGTCTGGATTGATATTACACCTGCGTTAAAGAGATCTCATTTGGTATGATGGTATGCAATTGGGGTAAATAACAAAATAGTATGGCTTGTTTTGTTGAGTTGCTAGAATGCCATGATGACGGTTGAGCTATTTTATTGCTTATAAGAGATAGTGTGATGGCGGGATTGCTAGACAACTGGAGTTTAATGATACCATTTTGGTTGGTAGTGATGGGGAGTCATTAGAATTGTTAGTGCTCTGGCATTAAGGAGAGCTTATTTGGTTATTACTGGATTGGGTGGTAAATGGGGTTGCAATGTGGCACAATGGCATGTAGTTGACTCTGCATGTTTTTTATAACGCCCTTTAAGTCATTGCGGAGCTGCCATTGGTCAGGAAGTGAGGATTATTTAGCTCATATGCAGTGCAATGCTAGGTTATTTATTTATGTATTTATGTTACATTTGTTGACCGGGCTAGTCTAACTGGATATATGTCCATTTTCAGTAGAGGCCCGGGGAGATAAGCTCCGAGGAAGCAAAATATAATCACATTATACAGAGATTAATTTGTATGTTGAACATTGCAGGTAAAGAGCAGGGAATAATCACAGAGGTCGTTCTTTCATAGCATAGTGCTAAATATACAAATACAATTAATACAATACAAATGTAGTTGCAATTCAACATGTAAAAAGATAGCAGCTGAGTTAGACAATACATTGGTAAACAAGTTGACATAAAGAAGGAAAACAAAAAGTAGGAGCTGTAATAATTACTATAAGAGTAAAAACTAGTCTCCTTTCAAGAAATTATGAGGATGCAAGTAAAAATATCTAGAAAGGTCTAGGTCAGTTGTTATTAAGAAAAGGAACAAGATTACTGAGAAGAATAGAGTAGGTAGATCCAAGTAAGACAGGTAATAGATCAGTCAGGTTTGGTACAGGGGCACAACCAGTGTGTTCTGAGAAAAAGTTTCAGTTTGTTTTTAAAGAGTGATATAGAGGGAACAGAGGAAAGTTCGCTAGGAAGAAGGTTCCAGGATTTTCCAACAGCATTAAAGAAAAGAGAGTCTCCAGCCCTGTTGTTTGACTTACAAATATTTACTAGAAGTCTATGTGATGAATGTAAGGTCTTTAGATTGTTGTAGGGGATAATGAGGGTAGATAGTATAGGGTATTGGTAGGATGGTAAAGGGTTTTGTGGGCAATGGTAAGTTGGTGGAATTTAAGATGATTTTGTAATTCAAGCCATCCTAGTTGCTTTAGGTTAATACAGTGGTGGGTTCTGAAAGGGTTACCTGTAGCAAATCTGGCTATGCTATTGTAGGCATTTTCCATTTTAATAAGGTTGTTTTTAGAGAGATTAGTATATATGGGTGAGGCATAGAGGAGAGTAGAAATTAGATGAGTGTGAGCAATAGTTATTCTTGCTGCAGGAGAGAGAAAGGGTTTGATCCTGTAGAGAGAGAGCCCAGTTTTCAGATTTTATGGTATTATTAATATGGGTGTCAAAGTTAAGGTTATCTGTGGTGATACCCAGTAGATTGGTAGTTGGGTCTGGGGATATAGGAGTACTGTTATTGGATGTTACTGTGAAGTCTATTGGGGGGGACTTACAAGTAGGAGTGAAAAGGAGGAGTTTAGTTTTTTTTGGGGTTTAGAAGGAGACAGCGTCAAGTAAACCATAGTTCAACTGTGTTAAAGACATTTTGGGTAAGGGAGTGAAGTTCAGATATTGATGTGGCTGAGCATATAAGTGTCGAATCATCATCTGCATATTGTATGCATGTAGCTTGGGGAATTGCTAGGTGAAGGTCGTTCATAAATATAGAAAATAGGAGGGGTCCTAATATGGACCCTTGGGGGACCCCTATGTTGATGGGCAGATGGGTAGATGGAATGTTATGCCAAAGCACGGCCTGTTGTCTGTTGTCCAGATAGGATTGGAACCATTTTATAGCTAATGCATCTAGTGACAGAGATTTGCGGATATTTATAAGTATCTAGTGATTTACCATATCGAACGTCTTAGACAGATCTATAAACAGTGCAGAGGAAAGCATATTGAGGTTGCGGTTTTTGTTGATACAATGAGTGAAGGAAAGGAGGGCAGTAGTAGTACTGTGGGAAGGTCTGAAACCATGTTGAGAGTTGGAAAGTAAGTTATTTTGGATTAGGTGATCTAGCAATTGTTTATGGATGCATTTTTCCATGATCTTTGCCAGGGGAGACAGTAGGGCATTGGGACGGTAATTGGAGAGTTCAGTGGAGTTACCTTCCTTATGAAGGGGGATAATATGGGAGACCTTCCATATGCTAGGGATGTGTCCTTCACTGATGGTTCTATTGATAAGAATGGAAATGGGGTAGGCAATAGCTTTGGCTGCCTTTTGTAGGTATTCAGCAGGTAGTTGGTATGCTGAAGGAGTACATGGTTTAAGTTTTTGGATGAGGGCAAGAATATATGTAGTTGGGACTGGCTGGAAGAGAAATGGAGGGGGTGGGTTAGTGATATAGTTGGATATAGGTAAGTCCTGAATAAGTAAGTGGATAGCTGACTGGCAAGGGTTTGAATGGCCTCAGTAAAATAGGTATTAATGGCATTAATGGTTATCTTAGCATATGTGAAGGGTCAGTGTTTTGTTTTCAGTTGTTTCGATAACTGTTTATTTTGTTATGTGATAGGGTTTAGGAGTTAACGCTACCCACTTTGGTTAGTGGGGACAGGGTACACCGAATGATGTTTGGCCAGATGCCGTAATGGGTTTTAGTTTGTTGGAAGTGTGCCACAGAGAGGGGGAACAGCCTAGTCAGGCTGGTGGGTGGAGAAGAGGGGCAGGCTTGCCCTCTTCTGTTCCCCCTTTGGTGCTGGATGGTCAATTCAATAAATTTGAAAAGGAAAGTGAGTGGTTACACTGCTTGAGTATATAAGTAAGTGGAGGAAGCTGCTTATTTGGTTGATGGTATAATGCAGTAAATGGTAATGAAAGTGAGTGGGTACACTGCTTGATAAGTACCAATAAATGGTAATGGAAGTGAGTGGTACGCTGCTTCATAAGTAAGTGAGTGGAGGTATAGACACTGCTTACTGATCAGGATGAGCAGGTTTACGCAGTCCTGTCTTAAGATAATCTTACATGGATGTTATTTCACCTGTATTATGTATGGTTGAAATGAATGAATATTGATTAACATTTATGTTTATGGAAATTTAATAAAGGTCATCAAATGTCATTCGGTGTAATGTGTTTCTTGAAGGGGACCTGGACAAGTAGTGTTCCACATTCTGGAGAGAGAAAGTTGAGCACTCTATATAAACCTAGAAAGAGTTATTGATAATAAGTTAAAGAAATCCTTACGTATCTGATCTACACACATTGCCTAGCCTTCTTATGCTCAGTATCCAAGTTTAATTTATGCATAATTAGAATGACTGATGTGGTCACATTTTACATTTTTCTCTGTGTAATGCTGCATCCAAACCAATAATGTTGCTCTCCACAGTTGCTCTCATTAGCACATGCATCTCATTGACTACAGTGGCTGTTATCCACATCTTATGATTGGTGGAGAAGTACCACCACACCCCATCCTGATCAGCTGAGGCAGTATGTAGAGCCATGCATGAGAAAGGGGTTTCTTCCATTACTACATTTAAATTAATATTTTTATAACACCCCTTATGTTTCAAAATAGGTTGCAATTTTTAAGTCTTTTACAAGATTCATTGCAACATTTAGAATAAGAAGTCAAGCATCCTTGTTACTGTACTTCATATAACTTTTCATGTTCTTCTTGACCCCCCATTCTCGTTATAGTATGTCCTCCATATCTGCAGTTATAGCTGTTTCCACTATGACTGATTGTGTTACATCTGGCCAAGGTTACAATTAGATAAAAAGTATCTGATCATAAGCTCCTAGAGATGAAAAAAAAATGAAACTGTCTGCAGCCCCAAATGGATAACAGGCCCCAGCCATCCCACATTTGCATGCTTTGACTACTCCTGTTGCAGTCTTCCTCTCTTACAATATATGATTCCTCTGGTGCATGATCTAGTCATAAGTCTCAATGTTACGTGCCAGTTAATGTTCAGAGTAAACTGGAAGTTATTTTTTGCTTAATTTAGCTGATGCTCCAATAGGAGCACTTGTATTTTTTAGATCCTGAAAATGTCATTCATCTGTTTGTAGACATCACTAATTACTCATATTCTGCTGCTAAATGTCCCTTTTAGGCTGACAGTGGAGCAGCAGATAGTGCTGTCACCTAACAGCAAGCGGTTCCCTATTTTGAATTTCAATTCTCGGCTGAGGTGCTTTCTGTGCGAAGTCTGCATCTCTTGCCTGTGTCTGGACAGATATATGTGAAAGGGAGCATTAAGCTCAATGATTAGCCTAACGAGGGCTGAACAATGGGGGATAATGACAACCCTAGATCTAGACACAATCCTTTTGTTTAAAAGTAGCTGTGCAATATAGAAGGGTGTTCATACAACGTTAGACACATGTTGGTAAAAAGTTAGATCACTGTCTACATAAGTTCCCAAATCCCGAAGAACTGGGTCAGCTCTCAGGGGCATATTGTCAATGTGGTAGTTCCATGTGGTAGATGACTTCCCAAAGGATGCAATAATGCCGTTTTTGGCAATTAGTTTCAGACTATGATTTTGACAGCAGTTATTTATTTCAGACAGACCTTCCTGCAGGATGGCTAAGTCATTTGGGTTTTCAATGACTGCTCCAAGATTGAAGTCTTTTGCAAACTTAATCAGCCAGAGCCCTTTGGTACTGGCTTTTACTTCAGAAAGTAGATGACAAACAAGAGAGGCTCCAGTACAGAACCCTGGGGGACTTCACTGGTGACTGGCCTTTTTGATTATCTGCACCCTATCTGTGGCCAGATGGCAATCCAGTGGGTGACATTTATTTATTTAATATTTGTTTACCTGGGAAGTCCGACTGGGCTTGTTGCCCATTTTCAGCAGTAGCCCGGGGAGAAAATCTCCAAATAAGTACATAGTATAGTAGCACATAAAAGTTATACAGATCACAGGAGTTATATAGAACATAAAGTAAGCATAATGTACATTGCAATACTATTCATTGATTATCCAGTGACATACAATAACATACAATACAATAATTTTGTTGACAGTTATATAAACACATCAGTGAAATAAGTGGGAGAAGAGTTTGAGGGTGGGCTGAGGTAGGAAGATGTCGAGTAAGTTCAGCCTGGGGAGGAGCAGGAGCAGAGCCCTTTGTTATTAAGGTGGACCTTAAGCAGATGTTCATACTGTGCTGGGTTGGTTGTGTTTTGTATATTCTGAGGGATAGAGTTCCATGCTTTAGAGATGTGATTAGAATAAAGAGAGCCTCTAAAACTGTTATTAGATTTAGTAACTGATAATAGCAGTTTGCTGGAGGATCTCAGGGACCTGTTGTTGAGGTGGATTTGTACCAAGCTGTGTATGGCTGGGCATTTGTCAGGTTGGTATACTATAGAGTGGGTTAGGTTAAGCTTGTTATAGGATGTGAGGTTAAGTAGTTCTCACCATTGAGCTGTTTTAGAGCAAGGCGGTGATGGGTTCTGTGGAGTAGATTGGTGGCATATCTGGCTATTTTGTGGTAGCATGTTTCAAGTTTGCTTAAGTCAGCTTTCCTGAGGTTAGTGTATGTAGGGGAGGTGTAGAGTAGGGTGGACAGTAGGTGGGTCCTGGCAATTGCTTGTCTAGAAGAGTTGGTTAGGTAAGTCTTAATCCTGTAAAGAGATCCCAGTTTAATGTGGGTCTTTTTGTTTGTAAGAGATATATGTTTGTCAAATTTTAAATTATTATCAATGGTGACGCCTAGCAGTTTAGTATCCAAGGTTGGTTCAATGAGTCTGTGGTTGAAAGAGGTGATTTTAAAGTCCTTGTTAAGGTTGTTAGTTTTGTGATTATTGTTGAGGAATAACATTAGTTTGGTTTTGTTGGTGTTTAGGATGAGATGATATTTATTTAGGAAGGATTATGTAGCTATGAAGAATTTTTGGGTAAATTCTTGTAGCTGTAAAGGGGGTGTGCAGAACAGATGACACTGGAATCATCTGCATATTGTATAATAGTAGCAAGGTTAGTTGCAGTGTGGAGATTATTAGTGAGGACTGAGAAGAGCAGTGGACCCAGTACTGAGCATTGTGGAACCCCTACTGCTACTGGAAGCACAGAAGAGAGATCATTTTGCCACTTGACAGCCTCTGGTTGGTCTAAAAGGTATTTTTTGGCGGTTATTGTTAGATATGTCAAAGGATGCTAGTTCATGTAGGAGCTGGTCTTGGGACACTTTGTCAAATACTTTTGACGTATCTAGAAATATTGAGGAGAGCAAATGATTTTTAGTTGGTTGACTGTATTGGTGAAGTTAAGCAAGGAAGTGGTGCTACTATGGCCTGGCCGAAATCCGTGTTGTGAGTTGGAAAGCAGCTTATTAGTTAGTAGGTGGTGCATTAGTTATGAGTGGATGCATTTTTCTATTTTTTTTAAATTATGGGCTAGTATGGATATTGGTCTATAGTTGGAGAGTTCTAATGATGGTCCTCCTTTGTGAAGAGGTATTATGTAGGAGATTTTCCAAATTTTAGGTATTTACTGCTCTTAGGGTTATTATACAACATAGGGTTATATTCCAACTTTATTTAGCTTTTCTAATATGCCTGAGTGGGGAATTCTGTCACACTCTTTGGCCAGTTTATGCTATGCAGTGTGTACTATTTTTCCTTTATTCATTGCTTTGGTGACCTTTCAAAAAAAAATCACCAAGTTGAGAAAGCATGACCTGAACTTAATGAATCCAAACTGAGATGGGCTCAGTTTTTAGAGGTTCCCAATGTTTTGATTGATTAATTCCATACTAAGTCTTTCCATGCCTTTGCAAAAGAGGCTGGTCAGACCTATGGGCTCTTTAATTGACTGGCGCCATGGAATGCCCTCTCTTATGCAGGGGAATGAAAACTATAATATAAAACGACCAAAAACTGAAATAAAAGACTGGAATCCAAAAGAAGTACAAACTTTAATTCAGACAATAAATCCAAGGTAAGCGCTTTCGTTTGGTAGCCATCACCAAACTTCTTCAGACAAATTAATAGAGCACATACAATCCAATATATACTGCAAGAACACACCCTACCTCATTAATCAAGTAAAATCAATTAAAACTTTTAAAAAGACATATACTCAAGACATATATAAAAACACAGGAACATATCTAGATAATGCAAAAATACATTGTATACATATATAAAAGTATTTAAATAATAAAAAAATATATTTAAATAAATATATTATACATATAAATATATAAACAGAAACTGTATGTACAAAACAGAAATTTAAATAACTATAAAATATGTATAAAATATATACACATTTATTATCTGTCCAGAACCTTCAATTTCAGTTTACTGGATATAGAAATAACATTGTTTAACCCAGGGAGCTGACTAGCATTAAAGAAAACCTGCCACCAGGTTTCCTTTCCTTCAAGGAATAACTTCCAAGGCCCCTTTCTATCCCCACATTTGACCTGTTGTAGCACTACAAATTTAAAAGAGTGATTAGGGAAACCTTGAATATGTCTAAATAAAGCATTGTTGATATCCCCCTTGCGAATATCATACATATGCTCATATACTCGCTGTGACAACTTACGCTGTGTCTTGCCCACATAAAAAACAGGGCACTGATCACACACAGCAGCATATACTACAGCATGGGAATAGCAACTAAATTTACCTTTGATAACAATCTTCCAGCCATTCAATTCCAAACTAGAGGTAGTCATAACATGCTTACATTGATTGCACATCCCACAAGGTGCCATCCTTCCATCCACATCCAAATTCAACTTTGGAATATGTTCCAAAAGTCCATTTAAATTCCTACCCTTTCCAAACACAAATTTAGGATATTCACCAACCACTCTAGCCATACTTGGTTTGCTCATAAGAATATGCCAATTTTTATTAACAATATCCTGTACCAACTGACTTTCCATAGAAAAGGTCGAAACAAAGGGACATATACTACCAATAATTTCAACATCATCAATGGAAGGCAAAACATTGCCTTGAAATACTGAAGCATCATTGCCCCCCATATAATGATGATCTATGGCAGGCCCAGCATTGTTAACTAGGACAATCCCATCATGCCTCAATATGGGCCTATAAAAGCCCCTCATACACTTATTAATCACGTCTTGTTTAATATTAAAAATCAAGTCATGGGGGTAACCCCGGTCCAAAAACATTTCACCCATAAAATCACATTCTTGTAAGAAATCATCATACAATGAGACCATGCAGGCAGCCTTAGCCAACTGACCCTTGACTATACCTCTCTTAATATGAAATGGATGACTACTTGAAAAGTGCAATATACTATTAGAAAAAGAAGGCTTCCTAAAAATTGTAGCTTTAAGCTTCCCATCGTCCAACTTATGTAGCATAACATCCAAATAAGAATTTTTTTCAGAATTCATGGAAAATGTAAACTTAAGAAAATCAGTACTAGAATTAATGTAATCCATAAACCTCAAAATATCCTCAGGTGGACCCTTCCAGGCAACAAATAGGTCATCCAAATAGTGTAAATATAAGGAAATTGAGGAAATAAACGGGGAAGTAAACAGAAAACATCTCTCCCACCATGCCTTGACCAGATTTGCAAATAAGGGACCGCATGCTGAGCCCATGGCAACCCCAAGAAGTAATAATGCCCCTCACAATAAATAAAACTGTTGCTCAGCACCATCTCCATTAATTGCGAATAAACATTGATACTATCCTGTTCCAGACCAAATTCATAACATAAAAAGTCAGAAAACCAGTTTAAACCAAGCTCCTATGGGATACAGCTATATAAATCTTTGACATCAATTGTCAGGAAAGTATACAGTTCACCTGTAGAAGCTAGTTCATTACATTTTTCCAAAAAATGCCAAGAGTCACGACATAGGTGAGTAATCCCCTGAACCCTGTTCTTAAGTTGATTGTCTAAAAATTTTGCAATATAACTGGTTTTGGACCAGCCTGAGCCCACTATTGGCCGAAAAGGGGGGTAACAAGATCCTTATGAATTTTGGGCACACCAAAAATCACAGGTATTTTGGGAGAGTCCACAGACAGATAATTAAATTCATCTATACTTATTTGGTCCTGTGTAAGCATATCAAACAACTCACAATCAATTTTATGATAAGTAATATTAACTTCATTAAGAGAGGCTTCACAATAGACATCCCTATACTACAAAGTAAATATACTTTGAATATAAACATCCTTCTGCATCTCTACTAAGCCACCACCCTTGTCTGGCTGCATAAATCTAAGATCACCTCTCCCCCTAAATTTGGCCAACAGTTCAATCTCAGTAGAGGTTAAATTGCAGCTAAAATCACCTTTCTTACCTAAAAAATTACAAAAGTCCATTTCACACACATTTTCAAAGCACTTTAAAATACCATGTAAATCAGGATTATAAGTACTAGGCATTCTAACTGTATTACTATCTGCATTAAACACGTCAATATCCTCCCTGTGTAAGTAGTTCAAATTCAAATTACGAATATACAATTTAAAATCACACATTAACTCAGCTACATTGCTTTTTCTGCTAGGCACAACATTATGCCCCTTACTAAATAAATCTGCATGCACCATAGAGAGACTCACATCAGTGTAATTAAAAATTTTAAAATCACTTGTAGAATTAACAATAATATTAGGTCCGTTGAATATAGTACCCTCCACTATCTCCTCAAATTCATGTAAGGGCCATTCCTCTGCCCCTGTTGTCACCAATTGTTCCCCTGCGGATAAGGGCTCCACTGTTGGGGCCTGCGATTCCTTAACCTCTCGGACCACCTTGGCCCTGGTGCATCTAAAGGGGCACTAGCCTCCATTTGGTCCTGAGCACCAGTGTCCTCAGACACAGAATTAAAATGCACTGAGTTAACCCCAGGGGCAACTGGAGGATGAGGATAAGCATTTCCAGCCTGGTAAGCCCTACAATCTCGCTCTAATTTTTTAGCCTTACGGTTAGAAATAACCAAAACTATATCATCCACTTGTTTAAAAATAAGGTCATGTTGAGGGTGGCACCTTTGGTATAAACCCAACTGGTGAATACCTTTTTCAAGATCGCAAATATCTTCCTGCAGTTTGTCAAGCTTCTTGATGTTATGCTTGATCATGAGCTCCAAAAGCTCACAGCCATGGCAGTCAAACAGAGCCAAAAGTTCCTGATGATAGAGGGAATGTGGCGTAAGACCCATAGGAATCTCCACATCCAAAGGCCCTTCGGCACTTGTTGAACCCTTAAACACTCTCGAAAATACGAGTTTTCCTGTTGGATTTTCTTAAACTCCAACAATTTCTCCTTGAAAGACCCCAGTTGCCCATCCATGGCACTCGGATTCCCCCATCCTCCGGCAAAGGTGGTACATTCCTATGTAGCCAGGAATCCAACGTACCAGGAAGGGGGTTCTGCTGTTTAGTCCTCGGCTGAACCACAACACTACCCCTGCCAGAGGTAGCATTAATTGCAGTCCGGTTCTCCAAAATTAAGGGTGAATACTCAGCATTATCAGTTAAATGTTCTCCCTCCCTCAATATAAGGGAGTATTGTCAAAGTTCAAAGATACACCAGCATTATCCCCAAGGTTAATATTGTTCGTACCATTGTCAGCAATAGAAGATCGAGGCAGCAACTGCTGAACCAAAATGGTAAGGGTGTGAACAGAGTTCTTTAACTCCAAAAAATCTGCATAAGACACCACCGGATTCCCTTCTGCCATAGTAGCAAACACCAACTGAAAACTATAATATAAAACGACCAAAAACTGAAATAAACTGCCACGCAGACTGGATTCCAAAAGAAGTACAAACTTTAATTCAGATAATAAATCCAAGGAAAGCGCTTTCATTTGGTAGCTATCACCAAACTTCTACAAACAAATTAATAGAGCACATACAATCCAATATATACTGCAAGAACATATACTGCAAGAACACACCCTACCTCATTAATCAAGTAAAATCAATTAAAACTTTTAAAAAGACATATACCCAAGACATATATAATAACACAGGAACATATCTAGATAATGCAAAAATACATTGTATACATATATAAAAGTATACTGCGGTGGTGGTGCTGTGGTAGCGTTGTCGCCTCACAGTTAGACATTGCCCGTTCGATTCTCAGTTAGAGCGTCTTCTGGGTAGCGACATGCGTGAATGGGCATTCCTTCATTGAAGGTTGTGCAAGCCAGTATGTAAAAATCTACTGCCAATTATTAGCGGACCGGAGTTCCACTGTGGCGACCCCTAACTGGGAAAAGCCAAAAGACACACACACACACACATATATAAATGTATTTAAATAATATAAAAAAAAAATTTCAATAAATATATTATACATATGCATATATAAACAGAAACTGTATGTACAAACCAGAAATTTAAATAACTATAAAATATGTATAAAATATATACACGTTTATTATCTGTCCAGAACCTTCAATTTCAGTTTATTGGATATAGAAATAACATCATTTAACCCAGGGAGCTGACTAGCATTAAGGAAAACCTGCCACCAGGTTTCCTTTTCCTCAAGGAATAACTTCCAAGGCCCCTTTCTATCCCCACATTTGACCTGTTGTAGCACTACAAATTAAAAAGTGTGATTAGGGAAACCTTGAATATGTCTAAAGAAAGCATTGTTGATATCCCCCTTGCGAATATCATACATATGCTCATATATGCGCTGTGACAACTTACGCTGTGCCTTGCCCACATAAAAAAACAGGGCACTGATTACACACAGCAGCATATACTACAGCATGGGAATAGCAACTAAATTTACCTTTGATAACAATCTTCCTGACATTCAATTCCAAACTAGAGGTAGTCATAACATGCTTACATTGATTGCACATCCCACAAGGTGCCATCCTTCCATACACATCCAAATTCAACTTTGGAATAAGTTCCAAAAGTTCCTTTAAATTCCTACCCTTTCTAAACACAAATTTAGGATATTCACCAACCACTCTAGCCATACTTGGTTCGCTCACAAGAATATGCCAATTTTTATTGACAATATCCTGTACCAACTGACTTTCCATAGAAAAGTTCGAAACAAAGGGACATATACTACCAATAATAGGAACAATTTCAACATCATCAATGGAAGGCAAAACATTTCCTTTAAATACTGAATCATCATTGCCCCCCATATAATGATGATCTATGGCAGGCCCAGCATTGTTAACTAGGACAATCCCATCATGCCTCAATATGGGCCTATAAAAGCCCCTCATATGCTTATTAATCACTTCTTGCTTAAGATTAAAAATCAAGTCATGGGGGTAACCCCGGTCCAAAAACATTTGACCCATAAAATCACATTCTTGTAAAAAATCATCATACAATGAGACCATGCGGGCAGCCCTAACAAACTGACCCTTGACTATACCTCTCTTAATATGAAATGGATGACTACTTGAAAAGTGCAATATACTATTAGAAAAAGAAAGATTCCTAAAAATTGTAGCTTTAAGCTTCCCATCATCCAACTTATGTAGCATAACATCCAAATAAGAAATTCTTTCAGAATTCATGGAAAATGTAAGCTTAAGAAAATCAGAACTAGAATTAATGTAATCCATAAACCTCAAAATATCTTCAGGTGGACCCTTCCAGGCAACAAATAGGTCATCCACATAGCGTAAACATAAGGAAATTGAGGAAATAAAAGGGGAAGTAAACAGAAAACATCTCTCCCACCATGCCATGACCACATTCACAAATAAGGGACCACATGCTGAGCTCATGGCAACTCCAAGAAGTTGTTTAAAATAATCCCCTCTAAATAAAATTGTTGTTCAGCCTGGCACCATGGAACCTGACACTCTTATGGAGGGGAATGACTATAGCTCTTCTCATCAATGCAGCATTTTTAGCTTTTGATAGCAGTTTTAGGACTTGGTCTTGTGTGATAGCTGGAGGTGAGCCAGTTTCAAGTATATCTTCAGGGTTAGCCAGAGGGGTAACATTAGAGCTAGAGAGTAGGTTTGCAGTATCTTCAGCCTCAGTGTAGGTAATATCATTCACAATCATTCAGCGCATTGCTACACTGTGCTTTTGAGATTATGGACATAATTAAAAAATGCCTTGTGACGGTCTTTGGCTTGGGTAACTATTTTAGCCTCAGACTTGGGTTTGGTGAATTTTATTTAGCTCCTGAGTTGTTTGTATACTTCAGTGACAAGGAGTCTAAATTCTGTGAATTACTCTTCTTACTTTTGGTCAAAATAATTTTCCTTTTATTATAAAGCTTGATGATATTATGGTTCCCCATGTGGGTTTGTTTCTGGGGTTTGCCCTACACATGTTCCTGTGGAGAACTGCTATATCTATGCAGCTGTTTACATGCTGGTATTGTGTGGTGGTGTGCATTTCTTTGTATTCAGTGGAGTTAAGTGGGTTTGGTGGGGATTTGAAGCTTGCCAATGAATCACTCAGGAGTAGGTAATTTGTCTTAAAGCAATTTCTAGCGGTACCTTGGGTGGAAGGGATCTCTGGTTTCAGTTTTATTTGAAAACAGACTGCTTTATGGTCTGGCCTAACAAGTGATGAAGATATACAAAGGATGGTGCATGATGATCCCATATTAAAAAGGACAGAATCCAAGATGTTATTCCCCCTAGAGCGTACTCTAATTGTTTCAGGTCATTTGTATTGACAAAGTCCATAAATCTCTATGGTTGTGCACAAGTGGTGGTGGTGTAGGTTTCCCAGTCTATAGCTGGATAGCTTAAATCACATAGAAAAATGGTATTGGATTTAATACTGAGTAATTCTAGTTCCTGTACTTAGGCATTATGGCTTTCTTTTATTATAGAGAGAGATTTATAGCTAGCTAATTTATAGTGTGGGACCTTTCTGCTGGTTATTTGGACATGAAGAAACTCTAGTGCATTAGGCTACTTTACCAACCTTAATGCAAGACTCTTCTTGATGAAGATTAAGATATTTCTGCCTTTTTTCCTCCCCTGCATAGTAGCTGGTCTAAATACGTGGAAGGCACTATAGCCCTGCACAGCTGTAGTGCTCTTCACTGTTTTAAACCATGTCTCAGTCACTATGCAGATGCTAATGTTTTCCAGAGTGAAAAGGGCTTGTAAGGAGAGGAGTTTCTTGTTTAGGCTCCTAGCAATGATCAGTAACACCTTCATATCTCCTTTTGCTTGTTTTGTTATGTTGGTAAGTTTATCAGGATGGTATTGCCTAAAATAGGCACTGTGTGGATGTACAATGTCTGTCAATAATTGAAACCCTAGAGCAGACAGAAACAGGCCATCCTAAGTGAAACAGTCTGGTTTGTCAGTCATATTGTCCCAGGATGGCAAATATTGGACCCCCCTTTGAAAGACACCAAAAACTGAAGCAATTATTAAATTCAATTATTTTTGCTCATATGACAGCATCATTCTTGAAAAGGGTAAAATGCTGCCCAGTGCTAGGCTCATACCTGTTTTGGACACAGTCTGAGAGCTCTATCATGGCTCTCTTCACATAGTCCAGAGAGGTAAACTTTAAGACATTGCCATGGGCATGAACTGTGACACAATCATCCTGGTACTTGTTCAACAACTTGAGTACATGTATAATCTGATGGACCCTGACACTGGGCAAGCACCGAACCATCACTCTTTCTTTGCTCAGCCTGGTAAGAGGCACATCTGTATTCTCTTACAGTGGACTCACCTATAACAAGAATCTTTGCTTGGGTTGGAGCCTGTCTTAAGTGACTTTATGACTCCTTGTGCTATGTGAAAAAGTAGGCTTAATATTATGAGTGTGCTTTGTGCCTGTGTTGCGTTTTTGAGGTTTAGGCAAGGTAATCTTTAAAACCTTTGCATATGATGGATTTTGATGTAATGTGATGGCCTTGGCGATCTGTGATGTGTGGTGTACTGCTGACAGTTTTGTCTGAGTTTACTATGTGTACAATTTTTGCCTCCAAGGATATTATATATGTACACATCTACTACATATTGTGTTATGTTGTTTGGGTAATCGATAAGCATCAGCTACCATGGGACAATTCTTTCTCTGTCTCAAGATGCCCATCTTAATCTGGCTGGCTAGAGAAGTTGTGGGGAGGTGCTAGTTCATGATACTGACAGGAATGACTTTGGTGGCAGAGGAACTTTAACTGGTTTTAGTTCGGTTTTAGAATAATGTTTGGGTGGACTTGGTACTGAGCATTTAAATTTCAATACAAAACAGTTAGCTTGGAAACATTCTTCTGCCACCAGAAAGAACCAGTAAACTAATTATAATTAAAAACTCACTAATTTGATACTAAAATCAGTGCAAGCATTATCAGTACACTCAATAGTAAGGAATTTTATCAAAGGTGTTTTAACATGGTGAGTAGTTTAAGGGGAGAGACTTTGCAAAATGATATGTACGTACTTATTGTCAGCAACCAATAAATGGGGAGGGGGAGAGAATTATGTTGTCAAATTATCAAAAGGGGCAGCCATCAACATATACACTGGGTTTAAGAATACAACTACAACAGGGTAGGTAGGAAAAAAACCCAATTAGACCCTTAGCTTCTGGGATGACTGGCCTGGAACTGCTTTAATGCAAATACAAGTCTTGAAGTAGCCTGACATACACTCAGTACATAAGAATGAAACTGTAGTTTATTAGCAACAGTTAGACCACTTTAGCAGCAAAATTGCAGTGTAACTATGTACTAGAATTACTAAGATATGCTTAAAAACCTTAGCTAAAACAGATACAAACTGTTAAAATTATTTAAAATCACATCAAGAAATGAAAGTTATCTTTCTCTGTCAAATGGAGCTATTACACTGCAACAGTAATTAAAAAAAAGTCACAGTAAACAGCCAAGCAGGGTTCCCTCAAATTATGTATGGTATGATTCCATTTATTCTCATTAGGGATAGTATATAATTATTGATCGTTGGATGGGTAAGGCCAATCTCAGTGGCGGCTGGTGACTTCAACTTAAAGGAGGACTGCAGGAGACAGCTGAATGGGAGGGGCCAATGGGGTGGGGTGTGGCCAACTAGAAAAGAGTGGAGCTATGCTGAAAACCACAACAACTGGAACTTTAATTAAATACGCTGCCCTGAGTGCCAAACAGTCATTACGAGAGGCCAATCAAGACAAAATGAAGTGTAGAAGAAAAAATATTTCAATGCATTGGCTACATGACAACTTACTTAATATCCAGATGGAAACAGGTTGTGAGGCATGAAAAAATAAATTACTTTTTAAATACATTACTGGAATGCCAGTCAAAATCAAGTATAAAAAAACAAGCAGCACTCAACTCAAACCACTACTCCTTGCACTGCAGTTCTAATTATAATTTATATTCAGCTTTATAAAATTACCAAATAACATGCTGAAAGCAGCAATCTCTGTGATAACCCCACTTGTAAAAATGTTTCTTATCCAAAAGACCTGCTGCCTGACACAACTATCTACTTGTTTCATGGGGAAGACATGATCAAAGTAAAAAATGAACAGCAAACAAGAAACAAGCTCACGATAAATTGCTTAACGGATTCCTGCACAAGTTATGGACCACACATGATAGATTGGCATTCTGTTTAGTTTACGGGTAAAGTCTGCAAAGATGACTGCAAGTCTGCAACAAATGTAATGAGCTTCTGAAAATACTATAATCCTGTCCTTTTATTACAAATATTGTCATATGCATTTCAATACCCAAGGCTTATACATTATCTAGTTATGTAAATATTCTCTGCATGGCAACAATGAAAAGGCTTTCAATGCTGGTAATTCTTTAACAGTATGCTTATTAAAGCTTACTTGCATCTTACAATCTCCGACAAGCTTACCTGATGGTCATTAAAGCATTGCTACTTAAACAGAGCAACAGGGCACTGAGACAGCATGCATTTCATAGGTTCATAGGTAGGTACTAGGCTATTGGCCCTAGGGCCTATATAAGCCTAGCCAGAGGTACCCTGGCTTTCGCCACCCAAGAAAATTATCTTCCTGTGCCACTGTCGAGCAGAGCCACAGAAGTGATCCCCGGGGTGAATTTCCTATCTCCCATCCAATCATCAAGATTTTTCTTGAACAGTGCTAATGAGGAGCTTTGTTTGATATAGATAGATAGGTAGTTTGTTCCAGAGTATGGGAAGTCTCTGGGACAGGAATCTATCCCTCCAGCAAGTTCTGTTTATTGTGATGACGAGGTTTAGGTCCCTAGAGCGTGTAGCTCGTAGGGATTGGAATTTCTTTAAGTGGAGCATGTCTAAAAGCTCTGGGTTTGACATAGCTTTGTGTGTTAGGCAGAGATCGCCTCTGAGTAGGCGATATGCAATGGAGTAAAGCTGCAGTTTTTTGAGATGGTCTGCATAGGGCATCTCTTTTAAACCTCAAAATATCTTCAGGTGGACCCTTCCAGGCAACAAATAGGTCATCCAAATAGCGTAAACATAAGGAAATTGAGGAAATAAAAGGGGAAGTAAATAGAAAACATCTCTCCCACCATGCCATGACCACATTCACAAATAAGGGACCACATGCTGAGGTCATGGCAACTCCAAGAAGTTGTTTAAAATAATCCCCTCTAAATAAAATTGTTGTTCAGCCTGGCACCATGGAACCTGACACTCTTATGGAGGGGAATGACTATAGCTCTTCTCATCAATGCAGCATTTTTAGCTTTTGATAGCAGTTTTAGGACTTGGTCTTGTGTGATAGCTGGAGGTGAGCCAGTTTCAAGTATATCTTCAGGGTTAGCCAGAGGGGTAACATTAGAGCTAGAGAGTAGGTTTGCAGTATCTTCAGCCTCAGTGTAGGTAATATCATTCACAATCATTCAGCGCATTGCTACACTGTGCTTTTGAGATTATGGACATAATTAAAAAATGCCTTGTGACGGTCTTTGGCTTGGGTAACTATTTTAGCCTCAGACTTGGGTTTGGTGAATTTTATTTAGCTCCTGAGTTGTTTGTATACTTCAGTGACAAGGAGTCTAAATTCTGTGAATTACTCTTCTTGCTTTTGGTCAAAATAATTTTCCTTTTATTATAAAGCTTGATGATATTATGGTTCCCCATGTGGGTTTGTTTCTGGGGTTTGCCCTACACATGTTCCTGTGGAGAACTGCTATATCTATGCAGCTGTTTACATGCTGGTATTGTGTGGTGGTGTGCATTTCTTTGTACTCAGTGGAGTTAAGTGGGTTTGGTGGGGACTTGAAGCTTGCCAATGAATCACTCAGGAGTAGGTAATTTGTCTTAAAGCAATTTCTAGCGGTACCTTGGGTGGAAGGGATCTCTGGTTTCAGTTTTATTTGAAAACAGACTGCTTTATGGTCTGGCCTAACAAGTGATGAAGATATACAAAGGATGGTGCATGATGATCCCATATTAAAAAGGACAGAATCCAATATGTTATTCCCCCTAGAGCGTATTCTAATTGTTTCAGGTCATTTGTATTGACAAAGTCCATAAATCTCTATGGTTGTGCACAAGTGGTGGTGGTGTAGGTTTCCCAGTCTATAGCTGGATAGCTTAAATCACATAGAAAAATGGTATTGGATTTAATACTGAGTAATTCTAGTTCCTGTACTTAGGCATTATGGCTTTCTTTTATTATAGAGAGAGATTTATAGCTAGCTAATTTATAGTGTGGGACCTTTCTGCTGGTTATTTGGACATGAAGAAACTCTAGTGCATTAGGCTACTTTACCAACCTTAATGCAAGACTCTTCTTGATGAAGATTAAGATATTTCCGCCTTTTTTTCCTCCCCTGCATAGTAGCTGGTCTAAATACGTGGAAGGCACTATAGCCCTGCACAGCTGTAGTGCTCTTCACTGTTTTAAACCATGTCTCAGTCACTATGCAGATGCTAATGTTTTCCAGAGTGAAAAGGGCTTGTAAGGAGAGGAGTTTCTTGTTTAGGCTCCTAGCAATGATCAGTAACACCTTCATATCTCCTTTTGCTTGTTTTGTTATGTTGGTAGGTTTATCAGGATGGTATTGCCTAAAATAGGCACTGTGTGGATGTACAATGTCTGTCAATAATTGAAACCCTAGAGCAGACAGAAACAGGCCATCCTAAGTGAAACAGTCTGGTTTGTCAGTCATATTGTCCCAGGATGGCAAATATTGGACCCCCCCTTTGAAAGACACCAAAAACTGAAGCAATTATTAAAGTCAATTATTTTTGCTCATATGACAGCATCATTCTTGAAAAGGGTAAAATGCTGCCCAGTGCTAGGCTCATACCTGTTTTGGACACAGTCTGAGAGCTCTATCATGGCTCTCTTCACATAGTCCAGAGAGGTAAACTTTAAGAAATTGCCATGGGCATGAACTGTGACACAATCATCCTGGTACTTGTTCAACAACTTGAGTGCATGTATAATCTGATGGACCCTGACACTGGGCAAGCACTGAACCATCACTCTTTCTTTGCTCAGCCTGGTAAGAGGCACATCTGTATTCTCTTACAGTGGACTCACCTATAACAAGAATCTTTGCTTGGGTTGGAGCCTGTCTTAAGTGACTTTATGACTCCTTGTGCTATGTGAAAAAGTAGGCTTAATATTATGAGTGTGCTTTGTGCCTGTGTTGCGTTTTTGAGGTTTAGGCAAGGTAATCTTTAAAACCTTTGCATATGATGGATTTTGATGTAATGTGATGGCCTTGGAGAGCTGTGATGTGTGGTGTACTGCTGACAGTTTTGTCTGAGTTTACTATGTGTACAATTTTTGCCTCCAAGGATATTATATATGTACACATCTACTACATATTGTGTTATGTTGTTTGGGTAATCGATAAGCATCAGCTACCATGGGACAATTCTTTCTCTGTCTCAAGATGCCCATCTTAATCTGGCTGGCTAGAGAAGTTGTGGGGAGGTGCTAGTTCATGATACTGACAGGAATGACTTTGGTGGCAGAGGAACTTTAACTGGTTTTAGTTCGGTTTTAGAATAATGTTTGGGTGGACTTGGTACTGAGCATTTAAATTTCAATACAAAACAGTTAGCTTGGAAACATTCTTCTGCCACCAGAAAGAACCAGTAAACTAATTATAATTAAAAACTCACTAATTTGATACTAAAATCAGTGCAAGCATTATCAGTACACTCAATAGTAAGGAATTTTATCAAAGGTGTTTTAACATGGTGAGTAGTTTAAGGGGAGAGACTTTGCAAAATGATATATGCATTATTGTCAGCAACCAATAAATGGGGAGGGGGAGAGAATTATGTTGTCAAATTATCAAAAGGGGCAGCCATCAACATATACACTGGGTTTAAGAATACAACTACAACAGGGTAGGTAGGAAAAAAACCCAATTAGACCCTTAGCTTCTGGGATGACTGGCCTGGAACTGCTTTAATGCAAATGCAAGTCTTGAAGTAGCCTGACATACTCTCAGTACATAAGAATGAAACTGTAGTTTATTAGCAACAGTTAGACCACTTTAGCAGCAAAATTGCAGTGTAACTATGTACTAGAATTACTAAGATATGCTTAAAAACCTTAGCTAAAACAGATACAAACTGTTAAAATTATTTAAAATCATATCAAGAAATGAAAGTTATCTTTCTCTGTCAAATGGAGCTATTACACTGCAACAGTAATTAAAAAAAAGTCACAGTAAACAGCCAAGCAGGGTTCCCTCAAATTATGTATGGTATGATTCCATTTATTCTCATTAGGGATAGTATATAATTATTGATCGTTGGATGGGTAAGGCCAATCTCAGTGGCGGCTGGTGACTTCAACTTAAAGGAGGACTGCAGGAGACAGCTGAATGGGAGGGGCCAATGGGGTGGGGTGTGGCCAACTAGAAAAGAGTGGAGCTATGCTGAAAACCACAACAACTGGAACTTTAATTAAATACGCTGCCCTGAGTGCCAAACAGTCATTACGAGAGGCCAATCAAGACAAAATGAAGTGTAGAAGAAAAAATATTTCAATGCATTGGCTACATGACAACTTACTTAATATCCAGATGGAAACAGGTTGTGAGGCATGAAAAAATAAATTACTTTTTAAATACATTACTGGAATGCCAGTCAAAATCAAGTATAAAAAAACAAGCAGCACTCAACTCAAACCACTACTCCTTGCACTGCAGTTCTAATTATAATTTATATTCAGCTTTATAAAATTACCAAATAACATGCTGAAAGCAGCAATCTCTGTGATAACCCCACTTGTAAAAATGTTTCTTATCCAAAAGACCTGCTGCCTGACACAACTATCTACTTGTTTCATGGGGAAGACATGATCAAAGTAAAAAATGAACAGCAAACAAGAAACAAGCTCAAGATAAATTGCTTAACGGATTCCTGCACAAGTTATGGACCACACATGATAGATTGGCATTCTGTTTAGTTTACGGGTAAAGTCTGCAAAGATGACTGCAAGTCTGCAACAAATGAGCTTCTGAAAATACTATAATCCTGTCCTTTTATTACAAATATTGTCATATGCATTTCAATACCCAAGGCTTATACATTATCTAGTTATGTAAATATTCTCTGCATGGCAACAATGAAAAGGCTTTCAATGCTGGTAATTTTTTAACAGTATGCTTATTAAAGCTTACTTGCATCTTACAATCTCCGACAAGCTTACCTGATGGTCATTAAAGCATTGCTACTTAAACAGAGCAACAGGGCACTGAGACAGCATGCATTTCATAGGTTCATAGGTAGGTACTAGGCTATTGGCCCTAGGGCCTATATAAGCCTAGCCAGAGGTGCCCTGGCTTTCGCCACCCAAGAAAATTATCTTCCTGTGCCACTGTCGAGCAGAGCCACAGAAGTGATCCCCGGGGTGAATTTCCTATCTCCCATCCAATCATCAAGATTTTTCTTGAACAGTGCTAATGAGGAGCTTTGTTTGATATAGATAGATAGGTAGTTTGTTCCAGAGTATGGGAAGTCTCTGGGACAGGAATCTATCCCTCCAGCAAGTTCTGTTTATTGTGATGACGAGGTTTAGGTCCCTAGAGCGTGTAGCTCGTAGGGATTGGAATTTCTTTAAGTGGAGCATGTCTAAAAGCTCTGGGTTTGACATAGCTTTGTGTGTTAGGCAGAGATCGCCTCTGAGTAGGCGATATGCAATGGAGTAAAGCTGCAGTTTTTTGAGATGGTCTGCATAGGGCATCTCTTTGAGGCCGGTAATCCTCTTTGTGAGGTATTTCTGTGGCCTTTCCAGTTGTTGTAGATGTCTTGTGAGGTACATACCAAAAGAGGCATTGTACTCTATAATGGGTCTAATGAGTGACGAGTAGAGGGGAACAATGACCTCTTTTTTCCTGGATGAGAAACCTTTTGTGATGAGGTGTGCCACATAGAAGGATTTCCTGACTACTGTGGTGATGTGCTTATCAAAGGAGAGACTACTGTCCACCTGTATCCCAAGGCCTCTTATCACACTTTTTGTGTTAAGTAGACTACCATCTATGTGGTAGTTCATGGGTACTGAGTTTTTACCAAAAGGAATGACAATGCACTTTTTGGCATTGAGCTTGAGGCAATGGCTTTGACACCAGGCATCTGTCTCAGCAAGGCCCTTTTGTAGGATGTCCACATCTTTTGGAGTTTTGATTATGGCTCCTAGTTTGCAGTCATCTGCAAACTTCATTAGCCAAAGACCTTCTGTGTTGGCCTGTACTTCAGATAAGTAGATACCAAACAGGAGAGGACCCAGGGCTGAACCCTGTGGTACTCCACTTGTCACTGGTCTGAAGCTGGATTTGGAGTCTGCTACTTTCACAGTGTGGGTTCTGTCAGTGAGCCAGTTGGCAACCCATCTTGTGACATAGGGATTTATACCTAGTTTAGTGTGTTTATCTATAATTCCAGAGTGGGGGATGGTGTCAAAAGCCTTGGCGAGATCTAGATTGGCTGTGTGAACCACCTTACCCTCATCTACGGCTTTGGTGACTGCTTCAAAGAAGTCTATCAGGTTTAGGAGACATGATCTGCCTTTTACAAACCCGAACTGGGTGGGGTCCTGAGTTTGGAGATTACCAATGTTATTGTTTATAAGTTCCATGATGATACGCTCCATAGCCTTGCAGACCAGGCTCATTAGGCTAATTGGGCGGTAGCTTCCGGGGTCTGTGGTGGCTCCCCCTTTGTGGAGTGGGATAACTGTCACTGTGCACCATTCAGTGGGCACATAGCCTGAGGTGAGGCTATGATTGAACATGGTACTTAGGTGGGATGCCAGTTCGTTCTGTAGTTCATGTAGAACACAGCCTGGGATGTCGTCAGGTCCCATGTATGCTGTGTTCTTGGCTTTGGATAGTGTGTTTTTTACCTGTGCAGCCGTGATTACATGAACTTTGCATTCTTCTGGTATAGAGATGGGCCCTTTAGGGGATGACAGAGGAGTAAAGTTAGCACTGAACCTATCTGCCAGGATGTTGGCAATATCCGTTGGTTCTGCATATTTAGTGCCATTGTGCTGTAACTCAGAGCAGATCTGAGTGTTGCCATTGAGATTCTTGACATAGCTATAGAATGCTTTGTGGTTGTCTTTAGAGTCAGTGACAATTTTGTTTTCATAACTAGCTTTGGAGGATTTTATGAGGGATCTCAGCTTCTTACTGAAGCTGACCAGGGAGTTTCTCCAGTCATGGGATTTTACTCTTTTTTGCAACAGTTTCTTTCTTCTGTTGTAGAGTTTGTTTATAGCAGGAGACCACCAGATTGGCTTCCTTTTTTTGGAGGATAGCATCTTGGTTCTGTTAGGGATTGCACGATCCATGCACTCATGTAATTGCTTATAAAGTGCATTTGTGTAGGATTCAGCAGTCATACCTCTATTGTCCGTCAGCATGGGTGTCGTGAAGTTTGCCACTTCTGTCTTAAGAAGCGTGAAGTTGGCTTTGGAGAAATTTTTTACTGTGGTTTTCCTAATGGGGGTGGGGGAGGGATGTGGATGTCTAGGGTAATTAGCTTATGGTCGGATCTTACCAACGAGGAACTGACTTCTGGTGTGGAGCACCGGTTGCCCATGTTGGTAATAACCAGGTCTAGGATATTGCTGCCCCTGGTGGGGGTGTGGATAAGTTGATCCATGGCATTGGAATTTATGAATTCCAGAAAATGTTGAGCCCAAGAGTCCTGAATAAGAAGCATAAATCAACTGTATAAAAATCTGACAGAAAATCAGAACATTCTGCAAAATCAAGGACAGATGAAAAGCCACCGTCGTACTTGTGGTCTACCTTGGATGGGGGAATACTCTGCACACTTACACTGCATAACTGCTCCTTGCCTTTCTTGGACACATCCAGAGCCACTACAATGGAGAGTGGGGTGCAACAAGTATGTCACAATTTGAAATGTCTCTGGCTGACAGTGATGGCTCTGACACTCATACCTCTCAAATTCAGAGCAAGAAATCTGGACAAAGCCGTACATAGAACTAGAAATGGGACACAGCCCCAAAAATAAGGACAATTTTTAAATATTGCTCTTATTAAATTAGATAATAGAACAGTAGTAGGTCTTGCATTAGTACAAATTTTCTGAAGGGTATAAAGTCTGAAATTCAAATGCCTGCCATTATTGTCTAACTTCATTCTTTAATGACTTGCCACTAATTTGCCAGAAAACCACAATTTTATGAAAAACAGACCAAAAATGTGATGCAAAAATATAAGGTTGCCACACAATACAGCTGGGAACCTGTCAAGAAAGGAACAACTTTTTAATATTAACACTGTTAACTTGAGCAGCTAACAAAATAAGAGCATCTACATGCATTTCTGAAATAAAAGTAACCTATAACTCTGATCATTACAGTTATATATAATTGTAAACCCTCCACGTTTTCTTCCAAAATTGTCATTTTGAGGAGGGATTATTAGGGGAGAGCAACATTTTGAGCCAAAATTGGGGACAATTGAGAGGTTTGGATATTCCTAATTCTACAAAGCGATTTGCACGTACCTCTCAACCTCTTAATGCCGGAAATCTGGACAAGGCCAAATATATTGGGGGAATATACAAACTACTAAAAATTGCTCTTGTATAAACTTAAGACAGTTGATAGAATAACAGGTTTTGCATTAGCATGCATTTTTCTGAAGGTTATGACGTCTGAAACTCAATGTCTGTCATTTAGTGACTTCATTCCTAAATGATTTGCTAGAATACCACAAATTTTATGAGGAACAAACCAAAAATAAGAAGCAAATATCTATTCATTCTGCAAAAATATGGACAACTGAGAGGTATAGTTCAACCGGGGCTGTCTGAGTTTGCTACCCTTCCCCCCCTCACAAAATCATGGTCGAATGGAACCTCCCCCCTGCAGCCATTCCAATGTCCCATTCCTTGGTTATTTTGTCCCATTTACCATAAACACTGTAATGTGCATACTGCTTTACTTCTGCGATGATTTAGATTTCATTTGAAAGTTTTATTTTGCATTTTACAGCACAAACCCTAATAGATATCTGTTAAACAAAGCAATGCAGTCTCACAATGAAAATAGACTTGCATTAAAACTTCTCGGCCCTTGAAACTCACATGCATTGAAACAGCACTGAAACCCACATTCAAAGAAAATACATTTTGCCAGTGGCAGATAAAGATTAACTTTGGGCTGTTTTCAAAGTCATAGGCCCCTTGAACGTGAAACATACACATGCTCTTTGATACACCTTCCTGACTGTATTACATTATATTCCTTGTACAATACAGTGCAGTTGTTAGAGGGCATTTTAAATTTATTGTTTTAAACATTTTTCCAGTAAACAATGAAACAAAATGCATGCACCAATGACAAAACTGCCCAATTCAGAACATTTCCATCATAAAAAGTCTACTCAACCTTCTATAGTCCACCAGTATCAGTAAATATGCACAATCTCTGAAGTAGTAAAATCCACATTAAAGAAATCTGTAACTAATAAAGAGGTTGCTGCTAGCAAACAACTTTATATGTCATTGTTTCATCTACAAATAAAGTGCCTGTTGCCCTTGAAGACTAAATTGCCTATGTTGCATGCATTAAAAAAATGATAAGCTAGTAATACTGCAATAGGGAATGGATGACAAACTGATAACAGGTTCATAGTTACTAGGTATCTTTGCCAAAAAGGACTGCAGCATCCACCCCCTTTACAACACAGTACAGTATCAGCAATGCATCTACTTATTGTGGGAGTAGAACCCACAGCCTTCTGCATCAAAAGCAAGTGTACTACCTGTTGTGCTATTAACAATGCAAGCTGACTTTACATAAGCAGCACTAAACTTTTGTTCCCCTGAAACTCTCAGCTTCTTGTAAAATCTACTCAGCACTCAGCTGTATCTCTAAACTTTGCAGCACAAGAAATCTGGAAAAAGCCAACATTTATTGGTGGGGGGTGGGGGCAAAAGACCAAACACCAGGGACACATTTTAAACATTGCTTGTATAATGTTGGAAAGTTGCTAGAATAAAATGCTGTGTTACCATCATACATTTCACTGCCATGTCTTGAACCCAGGGGACCCTGTGCAAAACAGTCAGAGAAACATACCACTATGCCAAATCAGCTGAAACAGAGGAAGACAAACTTAAATGGCTACCATTTAGTGAATTCAGTTCTCACCATAGCTGTCAACCTCTTAGCAAAAACACCTGAAAAAAGCCAATAATGTGGGAATACAGCTGCCAAACATATTCAGTGAATTCAGTTCTCACCATAGCTCTCAACCTCTTAGCAAAAACATGTGGACAAAGCCAGTAATAGGAGGAATACAGCCCCCAAACATTCAGTGAATTCAGTTCTCACCATAGCTCTCAACCTTTGCACAAAATACCTGGATGAGGCCAATAATGTGGGAATACAGTCCCCAAAAATTGGGCAAATTTAAAATATCCATGTTATAAACTTAGACAATTGCTAGAATAAAAGGTTGTTTTACCATGTACTTTCTGAAGAATATGAAGTCTGAAATTCAAATGTTATTTTTAAACATTTGTTAACCAGGAAACTAGTCTGACTTGGAACAAAACAAAGCCAATTTTCAGCAGGGCAGGGCGAAACATCTTTGTAAGGAATGGGAGAACATGCAGACTCCCCACAGAAGGCACCCCAGCCAAGAATCAAACCAGAGAACCTATAGCTGTTAGGCAACAATGCTACCAGATTTTATGAGGATCAGAACAAATATGAGGCAAACATCTGCAATATTTTACAAATAGTGGTGGGTAGGGAATTCAGGTCCTTGCCACCTGCATCCAAGGTACAGGGCTCAAGCCTGAGTATCTCTACCCACCACTATGTGTTAACAGGGGCATTTTACACACACACACACACACACACACACACACACACACACACACACACACACACACACACACACACACACACACACACACACACACACACACACACACACACACTCCTGATTGAAGCAGCAAAGTTCCATTGTCCGGAATGTGCTTGACTGACTTTAACACTTCCATGCAAGCCACTCCCTAACACTTCCATGCAAGCCACTCCACCATTGTCCGGAAACCCGTGTTCGACTGCAATGCTTCAAAGTAAACTTACCTGTCTCCTGATTGGTTCTGCGAGAGCCTCTATTGGTCCTGTCTGCGGATCAAGCAGTCTGGAGCTCCTCTGTTCTGTACGGTCGTCTACCACACAGATTCCTGGGCCCATGCGCGCAGTCTGGAGCTCCTCTGTTCTGTACGGTCGTCTACCACACAGATTCTTGGGCCCATGCGCAGAAGTCCGGCACTTTAATGTTTCACAATTTTATTTCATTTGTTTCTAGGTGGGAGGGCTGCAGTCATGCAGTCTGATAGCACGAGCCACCCCTGGCCAATCTATAACCAAATAAGATAATTTATTTTGAGCACAAAATGAGAAATTGGCTACGCTTAAAATGGCCCACAAGGGCAGCTAGCCTAGTACGTACCTAGAAGCCTATGAACTCATGACTGACGTGAAGATCACCTGGGAGAGTGGGCACCTCTGTCTGGTCTCCCTCGTTATGTTTAGTGCTTTGGAAACTCATCTGTTTAGTATTATCTCTATTTCTGGCTTATTGTAGATTGCCTTTTTTATTCCTATAAAATGTTCCCCATTTGTCTTTTTTTCTTGTATCTCTAAGCTGAATTTCCATCTGACTATGTCAAAGGTCTTTCACAGGTAAAGACCATCCCTGCCTGTGCTACCCTTTTTTCTCTTCTCTGTACATATGATCTAATGTACCCACCAATTTATGTCTACCATTCTGCTCCTAGTGTATTATTCTCATCATAATCTCATCCAGCCTCCTTGCTAGCACTTTTGCCATTACCTTAATGTATGTAGATCTATAATTCCATGTTTCCCTCATGACTCCTCCCTCTTTTGGAACCACTACCACCCTGGCTGTTTTCATTGTGTTGGTTATTTCTGCTCTTTTACTTATCCATTCATACCCCTCCTTCACAGCTGTCCATATTACCTCTCCCACCAGCTTGTACAACTCTAATAGGTATCCATTTGGGCCCTCAGCCTTTCTGTTTTTATTGTTTATATATGCTATGGATCTTATGACATGAGAATTTATAGTGTGTGCTAACAGAAAAACAGCAACATGAGTAATTTGCGCATATGTGTCATATATACTAGAGAAATTATCCTTGTCTCACAATTTTGCAGCAAATGCCATTGCATCAAGACACTTCTAAAATATATTGCAAACTTTGATGTCAATAGTAATTGTATGTACTCTGGCAAGAATGACCCTTTGTCATTAAGCTATGTGTCCCCTTTCTAAGCAAATGCCATTACATGAAATCCTGGTTATGTGTAACCTAAATGCTACTTGTGATGTTGCAAGCATATGTGAAAAGGATAACTGCATCATGTTAATGCTATAGCAACTTTGTTCCTTGCTACATAGATCCATTAAATGTGTTAATTTGCAATACTGTGTACTTTTTTATTTTTATTGTTTATATATAGGTCAAAGCTAGGCTAGCTACCCTTGAAGGTGATTTTAAGCCTGTCTAATTTCCCTTTAAATGTGAGAATCAAACCATGTATCTTGTGTCTCTGAGGTAAAAACCTTAACCATTATGGCAACCCCAACCTATTTTATTTCCTAAGGAAAAAAAACATGAAAAACTTAATCTGGGCTGTGTTATGTAGTGCAAAAAAACTGGCACTATTGCATGGCCATTGACACTGTACAGTGCTGAGTGAAAAAAATGCATGTCAGGTACCTTTTCCTCAGGCACAAGGCATAAGTGCTGTGGGATTAGAAAAGAAGGGTAGCTAATGCAGTGTCTGAATCCAGTTTACACATTTTACAGAACGGTGTCTGAACACATATTTACACGCATTTTGTTTCATCATTGAGCTGTTGTTTGAAAGTGAACTATTCTTAATATTACTAACAACATGTGAGCTGTTGTCTGTTCCATTTCCCATTATTTTGCATTACCAACAGTCCAGATAATGTGATCCACAAATTACAATTCTGATGTGGTAAGGAGATGTGAGGATGAGTGTGCCACTGTAATGAACTTATTGCTCTGGTCATTGGTAGATATACCCTTTGACTGATATAATTTTTGTTTAATATTTACTTATTTTAAATGCTTTTTGCAATTGTGCTCCTCTCAGGAGTGAGGAACCATGTTTCCCTTCCTAAGGAAAAAAGTGAAAAATTTAATTTCAGATGCCTTCTGTAGGGCACACAAGCCCAGTGCAATGAGAAGCTGTCAGCCCCCTGATTAGTATTCAGTTGACACATAGTTTTACAGAGGGGGGGGGGTCAGAATGCCATTTGTCACAACATTTTGATTAGGAATGTCACTATAAATACAAGTGAGTATCATAACTATGTTTATTGCAAGAAATGTATCATTACTGCTCCCAATATAATGTGTGTAAATTATGTTAAATATGACAATGATATTTAATGTAGAATGTACATGCATAGGTACAATGTGCACAATAGGTTTGTTATAATTTATGTTTATGACAGTATTTGTCTTGTGCAATATGTATATGCAATATGTATATAACCTAACCCAGCACGTATTACTCAGGTTATACAACTGCGTGCATCTGAAATGCATTTACAAATGGAAATACTGCTTTTTACATAGAAATCCAGTCCCATGAACAAAGTCAAGTCACAGGCATACAGGCATCTCTAAAGTATATCTGCAGTCATTGTTAGTATGCCTCTAATTACCATGCCAGCAAGTAAGTTCTTCTGTGGCCATGACAATTAATAAGCAAAGTTTTGCATTTTATTCCTTTTTCTCATGGGTTCAATTCCCAGGTGATACTACTCAATATTACTAGTGTGTATGTCCCAGCAGACCAGTATATTGCAAGTTATACCATTTTTCCTCCAAACAACCATGCTTATAACAAACACCATAAAGCATTTCACAGTTTTACATTTGAACATATATCAAATAGTTTAAACATCATACATGGCCAACTCTCACTTGCATTTTTCATACCTTCTATGCAGTATTCATTGCCAATGTGTCTGGCAAGCCATTGCTCTGCCTCCAAATGAGCAAATACAGCTTTCAAGGCCATACATCTTTGTGCACAAGCTGTTTCATATGAGATCTGAATTTGGCACATTATTTTTAGCTTGACTGCTGCAAGCATTGCTGGCAATGGTAAGTGTGGTATACCATTTAGAGCACAAAGGTGGGGTGTTGAGGAGTCCAGGATATTTGTTGCAATCCCCATGAAGTGTTACAGTTGGAGACTGCTACAGGAGGATTATACTAGTATAAGGCTTAGGCTTGGAATAGCATGTCCAAAGTTGCCTCCGGTGCAACTGGAATTCCACACAGCAATGTTGTGACCACTACAGTGACATGAAGATCTAAAAGTGACACCTCCTGAAACGATGGGAGGATGAATTTAGGATTGAACCCCCCCCCCCCAGCTGTGTAAGCACAGTGATCCATCACCTGTTTATGATATGGCATTAATTACCCAGCAAATGTAGCTATTCATTATGTTTTCATATATCTATGTTTTTCTTTTCTCCACTGTTCAGCTGCAGCAGAGATAGCAGAAAATTGTGAGGTTTATCAAAGAGGCATGGGATAAGTATGCATCAGGTCTGACTGGAGGGTAGGGAAGTATTTTCAGTCCATGACTGTATATCATTTTGAGCAGACATACCTTAACTCTGATATCAAGCATACTTGCCTGTTCCAGTGGCTCTTGTTGAATGCAATAGGCAGTGAGTAAGTACATCAGCTTAATTGTGTGATGATTCAATACCCAGAAGCACTTTAGATTTTTTTCCAGATATTATTTAGAATATATTATCTGCAATACTGCATGACATTAACAATTACATTTTGGCAAATGCAAATATTACCTTTTAAAGCAGATTTCTGACCTGGCACGGCGATATACATGATTCTGTTAGTCATAGTTTACAATTGTGATTGATTGATTATATGACATACTAATGCCTTCCCATCATGTCTGAATGTGACCAAGATGTATTTATATTTCTTATAATGGTTTATGTACTGAAACAATAAATTAATGTGACATTCCATTGATCTAATTCTTTCTTTTTTTGTCTCCCCCACCCTCACACACAAACACACACACACACACACACACACACACACACACACACACATGTTTATATATATATATATATATATATATATATATATATATATATATATATATATATATATTAATATATTGCTACTGAAAAAAACATAATGACCATCAGCAGAGAGAGGTAGACCATCCACTGCAGAGTTTGGTTTGAAGTACTTCCACAGGTGGCTGCAGCAGCACCATCACAGGCAGCACAGGCACCCAGCACATCTGGGTCTCAACCTGTTAGTGTTGCCTCCACAACTCCTACTCTACCTGCTCCATCTTCATCAGGTAGCTCACAGTGGTACCCTTCTGGAGTGGTAGCAGTGGACGTATTGATTTTGTTATCCAGCAGAAGCTGACAAAGCTGGTGGTAGGCATTATGGAGTGGGACCTCAGTGCCCACATTGGTAGCATTGAAAAGGTTCTGCATCGTATTGCCAAAATGATGCCACATCTGGCACTGAACCAAGTAAGTGATGCAGGATACAGTGATAACAGCTCTGAGGGTGAGGATTGGATTTTCATTGTTCTCACACTGGTCATGTATGTGCCTCTGAGGTCCCCTACCTATCAACACAGTCATGGTGTTCCCCAACCTTTTGTGTCCATCACTGTAGATCAGAGTGTAGCATGTGTGTGCTATGTCTTTAAGAAGCATGCGAGGCTGTGCGTGCACATATAAATTCCAGACACATGCAATCCCTAGTGCCATTTTGTAGAAGCAGCCAGTGAGTGAGGATGTATGATCACAGTAGTTAGTTTGTATACAAGTTACTTATTCATAGTCAATAAGCCTCTACACTGATGTGTTTGTATAGAATAAAGCTGTTTAAACAGAACCCATGAAGACTTGTTTATTCTTGTCCTAACATGAAAGTGACACGGTGTCAGAACCCGGATGGAAAAGAAAAGAACATTTGGAGTCATGAGATATAAAGACAACAGGGAAGGTAAACTGAGAGAAAACAGTGCAAATACAACCAGAAAGAATCAAATGTAATGAAAAGTAATACAAATTAATTACTCGATGCAAAGAGGCAAGAAAAAGCATTACAAAGGCACAAACCACATTATCAGGCAAGCAGAAAGTACAAAAAGTTTGTTAACTAAAGAAAATGTTTAATATGCAAGTATATGACTAAATGAATATGTTTAAAGTACAAAACAAGCATGTTTAAGGCAAAATAATCATGTTTAAGGCAAAATGAGTGTATTTATGGCAGAATTGGGCATGTTTAAAGTAAAACGATCACAAACAAAGTATACTGGACATAAAGAAAAAGGGTTTAAATGAGCAAAATGAATATAATAAGAAAAAGAAAAAGAGCACGGTAAGCAAAAATAAAGCAAGGCAACTGCTATGTTTGGGCAAAACTACGACTTTGTATTGTATCACGGGCGTAATTAAAGTTATTCAAAGTATCTCAGAGTGTGTAAAAGTGCTTACAGCGTGTGCTTATTACTGTGCATGCATGTCACTGTGTGTAAAGTGCAACTATCTCATGTAATTTAGTCAAAGCATAGTTATTTGAAGAAAAGTTATTGCGCTGGGTGTGTCTGTTGCAAAGTGCCGCCATTACAGAGTGCTTCTTGTACTGTAAAGAGTTGCCTAGCAAGGTACCACCATTTTGGAGACAATTCAGTGTATTGCATCTAGTCATTTGCAAAGTGCAGATACCTCAAAAGATATTGAATTTGGGCAACAAAAGTTCAATTATTTGCATTATGCAGTTACTTGATGTGTTTCCTGCATTAAGGAAAGGTGTTTCTTAAAAAGATTACAAGAGTATTACAGTGCTCATGAATTGCTCAGTTGCATCATAAAGTTCTCAAATATTTCTTAAAGTGATGACTGTGATAAGTGATAGTGCATGACTGTAGCATTCCTGCCATTATTGATGAAATTCCAAGTGATTACTTTAACATTTCTGCCTTTACAGATTCCGTAAGCATAATGAGAGATGATCAATGACTTTAGCATTTTTGCCTTTACCAATTCTGAAAGTCGATGATTTTAGCATTTCTGCCTTTACCTATTGAAGATTTCATAAAGCATCCCAAAGCCTGAGAAATTATTTTGCAAAGCTCCGTAAAGCATTGAAAAGTTTGAAAAGCTGTTCTGCAGAGTTTTGAAAAGCATTGATAGCTCTAAGAAGCTATTTCGCAAAGCAGAGTAAAGCATTAAGAAATATGAAGTTATTTCGCAAAGTGCAATAAAGCATTGAGAAGCCCAAGAAGTTTATTTGGCAAAGTCCAGTTAACTGAAAGCACTATGAGGTTGTTCATTTGCACAATTCCAATAAGCTTAAATAGAGAAAGTACAGGTCCAGAGCACAAAAGCATTGAACAAATTGTAATTGTGTTTATGCCAATTACGTATGCACATGTATGTGTATATATTTGTACATATTTGCAAGACCCTTCATTGGTATATGTTAATATGGCAGACAGATTTTGAAAACCTCAACCACTTGTGTTTGATGAGTATATTGCAGAGAACTGGAGAATATTTGAACAACAGTATGATATTTTCATACAAACAGTTTATGCAGATAGAGATGCACATGCAAGGGCATTCATTTTGCTAAATCTAGCAGCATCTGAGGCCATAGAAAGAGAGCATTCATTTTTATTTGCACCAGTAGTATATGAAGGTGCAGACCTTCATATTGTTGTGCAAGCTGAGTTGAGAGAAGACCCTGGGTGTTTGAAGTGCATGTTCAGAGAAATGTGCAACCCCCAGATGAGAATTGCATTAGAGAGGCATTTGTTTTACACAAGAAATCAGAAACCAGGGGAAACATTTGCAGTTATATAACTGACTTGAGAAACATGGCTAAAACGTGTCCGTTTGGTGATTTGAAAGATGAGCTGATAAAGGACAGATGTTTGTGGTATTAATAGTGCTGCAGTGAGAAAGATTTTATTTCATGACAGTTATTTGACATTTCAGCAAAGCAATAGAGATTTGTCAGATCCATGAGGTGACAGAAAGACATGCGAATATGCTTGAGGGTGACAAAAGCATGGTTTCAGTAAGCTCCAAAGCAAACGTAGACAGTATGCAATACATGGCAAACAGAAAAAGGCCTAGGAAAAGGGCAGCCACAGGGTTTCCAAAGAAGGTACAAAGCTTTCAAGAGAGTTCCAGGAAAAGTGCATGCTCCACTTTCAGCTCAGTGCAACACAAATGTGAATCAGCAAAACCCAAGTCTAGGTTTATTATTAAATGTCGCAATTGTGGTGCAAATCATGAGTCTAAGAGGGAGAAGCATTTTGCATATGGTCAGCAATGCCACAAGTGTAACAAATGGAACCACTTTCAAATGTCTTGCAAATCAATTAACCTTCACTTAGTTGTAAAGAAAGGTCTTACAAAAAAGCAGGTTGATCAAGTAGAGCCAAAACAGTCAGCTGTCTATGTGGATGGTGTATCAGTACTTGGAGAAAGAGTTGATGCAGTAAACTTGTTGACAAGGAGTAGTGTTTTGTACAGTTTGGATCAATGGAAAATCCACAGAGCTCAAAGTAGACATTGGATCAAAGTGCAGTGTTACATCAGCAGACACATTTGCAAAAGTGAGAACCAATAAAACAACTCAATGGAACCAGCAGTGCGAGACTTGTTGAATACGGAGGTGAAGAAATTCACACTGAAGGTTCAATAATACTTTCATGTTATTTGGCTGAGAACTGTTACAACTTATTATTCTATATAGTCTGACAACCAGTGTGATCTTTACTGGGTCTCAAAGATAGTTTGAGAATTAATCTGCTTTCCTTTGCTAAAGAAGTTCATCAAGTGAGTGCAGTTCCAAGTTCAAGTTTTTCAGAAGCCATTTTCTCAAAGTATGCTGATGTTTTTGATGACAAGTTGGGAAAACTTCCAGTTGTGTATTCTATGAAGTTAGCTCCTGAGGTCACTGCAGTAGTCAGACCAGCAAGAAGAGTTCCAATAGCAATGTAAAATAAAGTCAAAGCTCAGTTGGATAAGATGGTGCAGCAAGATGTGATTTGTCCAGTCACAGAATCAACTGAATGGGTGTCATCCATGGTAGCAGCTCATAAGAATATGCATTGATCCTAGAGATTTGAACAAAGCATTAAAAAGGCCATATCATCCAATGTGCACAGTTGAGGAAGTTGCAGCTGTAATATTGAATGCCACCGAATTTTCTGTTTTGGATGCAAAGAGTTAATTTTGGCAAGTGGTGCTTGATCACAAATCCTCATTTCTAACTACTTTTGGTACTCTGTTTGGCAATGCCATTTGGAATAAATTCTGCAAGTGAAGTCTTTCAGCATGCAATGGAACAATTTTTTTCTGGTTATATTTGTGACATAATAGTAGACAATCTATTAATTGGAGGCAATGGTGAAGCAGAGCATGACAGAAACCTCAAGAAGGTTCTAGACCGAGCACATGAAGTAAACTTGAAGCTCAATCCTCTGTAATGCAGATTCAGACTCCCAGAAGTAACCTAAGTAGGACATTTGTTTACAAGTGCAGGCTTAAGACCTGATCCAACCAAACAAACAGCTATTTTAGAGATGTCAGCACCAGATAATATGCAAGGTTTGCAGCATTTTCTGAGCATAGTCAACTATTTAGGCAAGTTTATACCAGATGTTAGTGAGTTGACAGCACCTTGGAGATAGCTAACATGCAAAAGTGTTATATGGTCATGGTTACAACATCATCCGAAGGTGTTTGATGACATTAAGTAGGAAAATTGCCACCCCGCCTATGTTAAGGTACTATGATGTGAATAAACCAGTTGTTCTTTCCTGTGATGCTTCAAATTTGGTCTAGGTGCAGTTATTCTTCAAGAGGGTAGACCAGTAGCCTATGCATCTAGGACATTTACTAAAACTGAGATGGATTATGCTCAAATTGAGAAAGAGCTTTTGGTGATAGTTTTTGCATGCTCCAAGTTTCACAATTATATTTATGGTCAAGCTATCCAAACTGAAACTGATCATAAGCCTCTAGTTACAATTCTAAAGAAGCCTATGCATTTTGCTCCAGTGAGATTACAAAGAATGGTGCTCAGATTGCAAAAGTACAATTTCAAAATGGTCTACACTAAAGGTAAATTGCTCTATCTGGCTGATACCTTATCCAGATCACCTATAAGTACAGCAGAACAGCTTGATGTTGAAACTTTTGACTTTGATGTAATGTCAGTGTGTAATTTTTCCACCACTAGACTTGAGTTGAGAGATCACATTATGACTGATCCAATTTCACAAAAACTTAATCACTACGTCAATGTTGGATGGCCGTCAAAGCAATCTAGTGTACCACCTGAGGTGCAATCATGTTTTCCTTACAGAGATGAATTGTTGATGAAAGATGGCATTATTTCCAAAGGTCCTAAAATTGTAGCTCCTTCTTCCTTACAACAAGAATATATTGAGATTTTGCATTGTGGTCACCCAGATTTATTATCCACTAATAGAAAGGCAAGAGAACTAGTATTCTGGCCTTCGTTATCAAAAGACATTGAAGAGTTCTTTCTTCTTGTTCAGGATGTAATAGTACCAGAATGCATTTGCAAAGAGAACTGCTTCAGCTAAATCCAATACCTGAACTACCTTGGTCTACTTTAGCAACTAATGTCTTTGAGTGGAACAATCAACACTACTTAGTTTTGGTAGACTCTTACTTGAACTGGTTTGAGATTGATCTGCTAACAAATTTAACCTCAACAGCTGTTATCACTAAGCTAAACCATCATTTCTCAGTTCATGGTAGCCCACACAAACTTTATTCTGACAATACAACTCAATTTACTAGCCAGTTATTTCAGAACTTTGCAAGAGAATGGGACTTTGTACATCACTAGTAGTCCTGAATATCCTCAATCCAGTGGTTTAGCTGAATGAGCAGTACAGAGTGCAAAGCAATTACTTGAAAAGTCAGAGTGACAATACGGATGTATTCTTGAATTTATTTAATCTCAGAAACATACCTCGTGAAGATATTCTTGGCTCACCTCTTCAAAGACTACTTTCCAGACAAACTAGAATTACGCTACCTATTTCATCAAGTTTGTTGCAGCACAACTCTAAGAACAATAAAACCATCAAGGCTCAATTGTTGAAGAAGCATAATATCCAGAAATCTAGTTATGACAGATCAAGCAGATTACTTTGTGCATTGAGGAAAGGAGAAGTGGTATGAATTCAGACAGCACAAGGTTTTGATTGAATAGGACAGATAAAAGGCATCTGTGCTGAGCCAAGATCCTACTGGGTAAGCTCAGGAGGAATCACATACATCTTCTTCCTGTTCCAGAAGCATCACCATTGCAATCACAACAGCATATCTGTGATGCAAACTCTAAATTATAAGTCAGACATTGTTTCCAGACCAGAATGTGTTCAAAAATCTGATTCTATTCCAGAAAGTAATTTGAACATTCCATAGGTCAACCATTTTGCAGAGATTGCTCCAGTTGCTAAATCTGATTCCCAAATTTATGTCACAAGATATGGATGAGTTTCTAAGTTCAGTGAGAAATACAGAGCAACATAGACTTGATTTTATACATATATATAAATATATATATATATATATATATATATATATATATATATATATACGCAATTAGTATTGTATAATACATGTCTTTAGGTTATCTGTGATTTCTGCATGCTAAATAATCTCATAACAAATTGCATGATCTATTTCTCAAAGAAGGAGGATGTAGATTAGAGTGGAGCATGTGTGTGCCATGTCTTTAAGAAGCATGCAAGGCTATGCATGCACATATAAATTCCAGACACGTGCAATCCCTAGTGCCATTTTGTAGAAGCAGCCAGTGAGTGGTCATGTATGATCACAGTAGTTAGTTTGTATACACGTTACTTAGTCATAGTCAATAGGGCTCTACAGTGATGTGTTTGTATAAAATAAAGCTGTTTAAACAGAAGCCACAAAGACTTGTTTATTCATGTACCAGCACAAAAATGACAATCACCATCCCTGTCTGTCCTGTATGTCCTGAATATGTCTGAACCTGTTAGCTAACCTAACCTACCTATTTGACCCTTTCATTCCTAATCATCTTCCTGAACATATCTCTTAACTGTACAGATTCCTGCCTCTTATTTTTGGTCTGTTTCTCATAAAATTGTGGTTTTCTGGCAAATCATTGGCAAATTATTGAGGGTTAAAGTCAGAAAATAATGACAGACATTTGAGTTTCAGACGTCATACTCTTCAGAAAATTCATGGTAATGCAAAACCCGTTGTTCTATCAATTTTCTAAGTTTGTAAGAGCAATATTTAAAAAGTGTCCCTATTTTTGAGCCTTTGTTCCCTCATTATTGAGGGCTTTGTACAGATTTCTTGCTCTAAGAGGTTGAGAGGTATGTTCTCCAACATTCCTCCCTCTCCAAAAAACAGAACAAAATAAAACAAAAGAACAAAAAAGAAAAAAAATGACACCTCATACTTAGCTCTCTACTTCACTATGTGTTATTGTGACACACTTGATTTTGCCCATTTGGCTCTAAAACATTATTCTGTTGTTTCCCCATCCCTGGTGTGGTGACTCTCCAAAGTCATGAAATTGTGTGTACAATACTACATTTATGTTGTGAAGACGTGGATAACTATGTTGGTCTCCTACCACCCTCCTGCAAATTCCTGTATTCTTTCTCCTGTGTCCTACCCTCTACTTGCCACCCCGTTTTCACCACAGTCCTATTAATCGTTTTCCCACATGTAATCTGAACAAAAGTAGAATCATGCACAACACATGACTATGAATCGCCCATTGACAAGCCTTTACTGTCTTTGCACGGAGGTTGGCATAGTGCACTAATGGTGAGGGAAGGTGAATGCCATTTTACTCCCTATGGCAAAAGCTAAAGATTTCAGTTTTAGCCAGAGTACTACAGTTACTTTCACACAAATCTGCTTAAATCTGTTGTGCTATGGGAATATGGAGTAAATGCAGCACTTTGAAACAGTTACTCTCATGGTTGTTAAGCTGCTGGATGCCGTAAATTCAATGTTACTATGTGGTGTGTTGAGATAATTCCCATCTCTAGAATAAAATGATGTTTTTACTTAATGTCATGGGTTCGATTACAGCTGTATGTCAGATTATTATTTTATTACATTTCATATTCCTATCATATGTTCAGCTGCAAACATCTGTATTTATCTCAAGTTACAACATTTCAATAATGTACCATTTAAATAGTGCATCAATAAATCATTTGCAAAAATATTCCATCCCCAACAGGGAGACTCAGTATACCCCCCTTATCCTGCTTATGTCTTAATCTTGTTTCTACTCTCCTACCCCTTCTTGCTCCTGCACCTTATTGTACAGAGCATGATAGATTAATAATGTGGACACAGCTATGAGTAACACACCCTAAAGATGGTCTTAATTGTTCCATAAACTGTACTGTTGCTATTTCTCTCCCTATCTCTCTCTCTTTCTTTGTGCACCCCTTCTGCTTCAGTAAGTTTTTATTGTCCCTTCAGTTGTGTGATTTAAAATGTATGAAGTAGGAGTTGCTTTGTGCTGTGATCAGGTAATGCTCAGACCTATAGACTGATTTTTGTATACTTTCAAGGGTTCTAATCCAGGCATTAGCAAAATGTTATTTACTGTCTTTAGTACACTATTTTATGTGTAACTGTGGCATCAACCATTATCCTGCTTATGTCACAAACATGGTTACACTTTCTGTTCTCTACTTTCTCTCTGTTGTAAACACTTGATTGCACATAGCATGACGGATCATTTGTTACAAAAAACCACATTAACCCACCCCCAAGCATGCTAAAAAAAATCACCCAGAAAAATTGTAACATTCTTTTTGTTTTTCTGTCTCCATGTCTGTGTATATTCTCACTTCCGTACCATCACTATTTACTATTTTATATTTATTAGACTAATGGATGTAATGTACGTGGTTTGTAATTTGACAATTGTCATGAGGGCAATGAAGAGTAATAATTACAGTCCCCTTTTGCTTCACTCTATTGTCATATTTGAACATTATGAGGTAGGAGTTCTCTCAGCTTCTTCTTTCATCTTTTTCCCAGTTAGGGGTTGCCACAGCAGATCATCTGTCCGCTCATGATTGGCAGTGGATTTTTTACGGTGTCGAGTTGCCAGCCCGGCACCCGACCTTCCATAGAAGGCACACACATGCAAACACTCACACCTAGGGCCAATTTAGAGTGTACAATCCACCTACTGCATGTCTTTGGGATGTGGGAGGAAACCGGAGCAAGCCTACGTGACCACAGGGAAGACATGCAGACTCCGCACAGAAAGCACCCCAGCCGAGAATCGAACCAGAGAACCTCTTGCTGTGGGGCGACAACGCTAACCGCTGCACCACTGTGGCCACCTTCTCAGCTTAATTTCTTCAATTCTTTGCATTTCTAATACCATGATGGGAATGGACCCTATTCCTAAATCAAAGCATGATTAAAGTTCATGAAATTAGTATTGTTTCAGTGTTTGGTGTTAGCCAAAAGTGCTTTTCGCAGCACCCGTAATGTTCTCATAATTGAATCTTTCTGCAATTCATAAGGAGTTACATGTATCGACAGCATATTTAAATATGACTATAAATCCTTTTTAGTAAGCCTCATTGCTCTTACTACTGTTGCTGCTGTCTGTGTATTCTTCCACATAGCCCTCATTTCTGCCTGCAAACCTTGGTATTTTATGACTTTGTGTGCGTCTGCACGTAACATGGTATAATCACTGGGTGTAACAATTTCAATGATGAATGCTACTTTTGTCTTCTTTTCATGGACTACTATAGCTGGTTTTCTTGCTTCTATTTTTGAACTGTTGGTAATGGGTGATCCCATGTGATATAAACTTCATAATTTTCTATAATGCTTTGTGGCTCATTCTCAGCTATTTCAGTATTGTAATGTTTGCATAATATCTGTCTTGCCACATTATTATGCCTTTCAGTATACAGCAACAAGATGTCTGACAGTTTCCAAGTCTGATTTACAAAACCTGCATTTGTCTTTTTCTCTGACACATTCAATG